>NC_081360.1:104797309-104904809 GCF_030684315.1 Stegostoma tigrinum
GTGAGTGTGTGTGTATGAGTGTGAGAGTGTGTGTGTGTGAGTGTGCGTGTGTGAGTGTGTGTATTTGTGAGTGTGTGTGTGAGTGATTGCGTGTGTGTGTGTGTGTGTGAGTGTGTGTGTGTGTGAGTGTGTGAGTGTGTGTGTGTGAGTGAGTGTGTGCGTATGAGTGTGAGAGTGTGTGTGTGAGTGAGTGTGAGTGTGTGAGTGAGAGTATGAGTGTGTGTGTGTGAGTGAGTGTGAGTGTGCGTGTGTGAGTGTGTGTGTGTGTGAGTGTGAGTGTGTGTGTGAGTGCGTGTGTGTGTGTGTGTGTGAGTGTGTGAGTGTGTGTGTGTGAGTGTGTGAGTGTGTGTGTGTGAGTGAGTGTGTGTGTATGAGTGTGAGAGTGTGTGTGTGAGTGTGTGTGTGTGTGAGTGTGAGTGTGTGTGTGAGTGAGTGCGTGTGTGTGTGTGTGTGTGAGTGTGTGAGTGTGTGTGTGTGAGTGTGTGTGTGTGTGAGTGAGTGTGTGTATGAGTGTGAGAGTGTGTGAGTGTGCGTGTATGAGTGTGAGAGTGTGTGTGAGTGTGAGAGTGTGTGTGAGTGCGTGTGCGAGTGTGTGTGTGAGTGAGTGTGTGTGAGTGAGTGTGTGTGTATGAGTGTGAGAGTGTGTGTGAGTGTGTGTGTGTGAGTGAGTGTGTGTGTATGAGTGTGAGAGTGTGTGTGAGTGTGTGTGTGGGTGAGTGTGTGTTTGGTGCGGGGGAGATCATGGTTACCTTCCCCAGCCGAAGGAGACCCCCCCACTATCCCCGTCACCATGACACCGAGAGCACAAACCACCAGACTGGAAGGTCCCAGAGCAGTAACTGCTGACTACACCTTCACAACAGTTTGAGCTCCTCTGAGGCTGCCAACCTGGGTGAGAATGTCTCCCGTGGGCTCTCTGTCCCAAACAAATGTGGTGATGTTGGGTTTTTGGGAATGGTATGTCTGCTGAGGATGGAGCAAGTCTGAGGAATGCTGTGGATGACTGCACATCTGAAAAATTCAGGATTGGCTCACTGAGAGGGCAGGCTACGGAGAAAGTGTGCCAGGAGGAGATTCCGGCGTCATCCGCAGGAAAAGGGAGACTGTTGGCTGGTAGCTCTCACCAGGAACTTGGCCTGAGCAGCTCCTGCTTAATTCTTCCACTTTGGGATCAGAGGCAGGCCCTGAAATGAAACGGCACAAGGCCGATCCCTCACCCGACTCCAACCGGTAATGTACTGTCTAAAGGTCATTGCTGAGGGAGTGCCGCACTGTCGGAGGGTCAGTACTGAGGGAGTGCCGCACTGTCGGAGGGTCAGTACTGAGGGAGTGCCGCACTGTCGGAGGGTCAGTCCTGAGGGAGTGCCGCACTGTCGGAGGGTCAGTACTGAGGGAGTGCCGCACTGTCGGAGGGTCAGTACTGAGGGAGCGCCGCACTGTCAGAGGGTCAGTACTGAGGGAGTGCCGCACTGTCGGAGGGTCAGTACTGAGGGAGTGCCGCATTGTCAGAGGGTCAGTACTGAGGGAGTGCCGCACTGTCGGAGGGTCAGTACTGAGGGAGTGCCACACTGTCGGAGGGTCAGTCCTGAGGGAGTGCCGCACTGTCAGAGGGTCAGTACTGAGGGAGTGCCACACTGTCGGAGGGTCAGTACTGAGGGAGTGCCGCACTGTCGGAGGGTCAGTGCTGAGGGAGTGCCGCACTGTTGGAGGGTCAGTACTGAGGGAGTGCCGCACTGTCGGAGGGTCAGTACTGAGGGAGTGCCGCACTGTCGGAGGGTCAGTACTGAGGGAGCGCCGCACTGTCGGAGGGTCAGTACTGAGGGAGTGCCGCACTGTCGGAGGGTCAGTGCTGAGGGAGTGCCGCACTGTCGGAGGGTCAGTACTGAGGGAGTGCTGCACTGTCGGAGGGTCAGTGCTGAGGGAGTGCTGCACTGTCGGAGGGTCAGTGCTGAGGGAGTGCCGCACTGTCGGAGGGTCAGTACTGAGGGAGTGCTGCACTGTCGGAGGGTCAGTACTGAGGGAGTGCCGCACTGTCAGAGGGTCAGTACTGAGGGAGTGCCGCACTGTCGGAGGGTCAGTACTGAGGGAGTGCTGCACTGTCGGAGGGTCAGTACTGAGGGAGTGCTGCACTGTCGGAGGGTCAGTACTGAGGGAGTGCCGCACTGTCGGAGGGTCAGTACTGAGGGAGTGCTGCACTGTCAGAGGGTCTGAAACCTGAAATCTCAATAACAGAGTGCTGGTTATTGGGAAAATGTTGGAGACTGTTCGAAGTGATGTAATTGCAGACTGTTTCGAACTGCATTAATGATCAAATAGAATCAGCAAGGCTTCATGAAGGCGAGATCATACCCCTAACCAATTCATTTGAATTCGTTGAAGAAGTAACAAGCTGAATAGAAAAAGGGGATGTAATGTCTTCCACAGGTGTATGTTACTGTGGTCATGGGTTTGGAAGATGCTTTTGTAGGACCTTTGGTGAATTTCTGCAGAGCATCTTGTCGATAGAACACACTGCTGCTACTGAGCATTGGTGCTGGAGGGAGTGGATGTTTCAGATTAATTTTGTATGTGTAAACTCTGATAGAAAATTCTGGACCTTGATTATGTGCTTGTTTATATTGTGTCTCATGTCTGTGTGGTCTCATTGGCTTGTAGCCCTTCCCTCTTCAGAATATAATTGACTTTATCCATTTTTCTGATCCATTGCAAACCGCAAGACCTTAGTATAATCTCGCAATGGGATGAGTTACAGTTGTCCTTAGATCTGAATTTCCTGATTTTGGGCCAATCTGTTTGTCCGCTTGTATTCCTGGAGCAGGAACGTGGATGTAAATCCCTGCGATTTCCCTTCTTCCAGTTCCTCTGCTGGATTTGAGAGTGCAATGTTTTAGATGCTGTTTGAAGTTGGTGATTGGTGTCCGACACTGAGATCAATATCACATGTGGATCTGCAGCATCCACACGCTGCCTCTTTCCAATTCTCTCATACTTCCTGACTCAGCCCCACCTCAGCTTATCCACTGCAGAATGCCTCACCCCTCTATGCGACCGCCTACTTGTGTCTCCTGTACCACCTTCAAACTCCTGAACGCAATTCTGTCTGAGTCCTGCTCCTCTCACAGCCCCTCTGCTCACTGACAGGCTGCACTTTGTAATCTTTATTCTTGTTTTCAAATCCTGTCCAAACCTCTTCCTTCCCGAGCTTTTTAATCGGGGCAGTGGTGATGTTGTGGGAATCTCACTGGATTTAATAATTTGGAGCCCTAGCTGTATTCTGTGGACATTTGGTGTCAAATCCAAACACAGCAGATGGTGAAGTTTGAATTTAATAAAAATTGTATTTGAAAAGCTGTTAAAACCCATCTGGTTCACTATGTCCTTCAGGGAAGGAACTGCCATACTTCCCTGGTCTGGCCTACATGTGACTCCAGACCCACAGCAATGTGGGCGACTCTTAACTACCCTCTGGGTAATTGGCAATGAATGACAGCCAGGCCAGTGTCACCCAAATCTGTGTAACAGCTGAAGGGGCTGAATGGCCTCCTCCTGTTCCTGATTTGAGGGGCTGAATGGCCTCCTCCTGTTTCTGATTTGAGGGGCTGAATGGCCTCCTCGTGTTCCTGATTTGAGGGGCTGAATGGCCTTCTCTTGTTCCTGATTTGAGGGGCTGAATGGCCTTCTCTTGTTCCTGATTTGAGGGGCGGAATGGCCTCCTCCTGCTCCTGTATAAGAACTTTAAGGGATCGAATGGCCTCCTCCTGGACCTGTGTAATAGATTTGAGGGGCTGAATGGCCTCCCGCTGTTCCTTGGCACCATGCTGGGGCCTCTCTGTATCAGGAGCAGGCCAGTATTTGTCAGTGTGGCTGAGGGGTGTTTGGTGAACAGGTTTCTATCATCAGATTGTGATTCACTGCAGAAAGCTGTAACCTGTGGGAGCCTGGGAACTGGAATGTTTCCATTAGTTACAGGCCTCCCCTTCCCCTTGATGACCACCAAGTAAACCACAGGCCTTTGGAGGTTCCCGATAGGGTTCGGGACATTGTGGCTGGCCCAGGGTCAGATTGAGGAGCAGGCCTGAATGGTGATGTCAGTGTGTCTTCTCAGAGACTGGCAATGACACAGAGAGGAATTATAAACTACATTCCCTCACTCCGTCACAAACACTCAACTGTTTCTCCTGTTCTTTTCAATCTCTCTCCCACTGACAGCCTTTACTTTCCTCTCTTCCTGTTTGCCGTTCCATATGTCTCTAACCTCTTGTTCCATTTGTATTCTCTCCTTATCTCTCTGTCTCTTCCTCTACCATTTCCTGCCTCGCTGTTGCTCTGTCTTACACTCACATCACTTTTTGACTGACAAAGAATGCTCCTTTTTCTAACTCGCAGCAATATGTTTTAAACCTCCTGTTTACTGCAGTGACATAGGATGTGTGGAGTTAGTCAGTGTGTGGGAGGAAGGATTTGTTGCTTAGGAGGTGGGGATGAGACACTGCACTGATGCGATATTGCAGACCCATGTTTTTCACCGAGCAATGCAGAGATTCTAGTGTTTTGGTTGTAGGGCCATTTATTTTCTCAATGAGTTGTGAGTCAAGCCTCCCACTGCTTTTCAATCAGATGTTTTTTTAAACAGGCACAGTGAGTTTCTGAATGGCATCCACTCGTCCTCTTTGAACAAGCACACACTTTCTTTATTCGGCCTGAGTGTTGTGCTGAGAGAAGCCTCAGAGCCTGAAGTACTGGCAGCTTTGGAGACATCACTAGGTCTGCCAGCTCAGTGCAGGAGGCTCTGCAGTTGTGCTGGGCTCTGTACATTACACTGGAGGCTGTCGCTGAACAGGGGGCATTGACCCAGACACACAGCTGAGGCATATACTTCCCAATTGAACTGTACTGATTATAACAAGGTCAGCCAGGAGGCCCTCATAAGAAGTCAATGTTTCAAATTTCGACCCTTCATCAGGACTGATAAAGGGTCCAGACCCAAAACATCGACTTTCCTGCTCCCCAGATGCTGTCTGACCTGTTGTATTCCTCCAGCTCCACATTTTATCAACTCTGACTTCCGGCATCTTTGCTATCTCTGGGCCTCATTAAATATGAGATCCCTGATTGGGGCTGTTAGATTAGATTCCCTACAGTGTGAAAACAGGCCCTTCGGCCCAACAAGTCCATACTGCCCCTTGGAGCATCCCACCCAGACCATCCCCCTATAACCCACACATCCCTGAATACTATGGGCAACTTAGCATGGCCGATCCACCCAGCCTGCACATCTTTGGACTGTGGGAGGAAACCGGAGCACCCGGAGGAAACCCACGCAGACGCGGGGAGAATGTGCAAACTCCGCACAGACGGCCACCTGAGGTTGGAATCAAACCCGGGTCCCTGGCACTGTGAGCCTGCAGTGCTAACCACTGAGCCACCGTGCCGCCCTGTTAACGTGGTCCAATCAGGGAGCCCTGACTGACAGGTATAAACACGAACAACAGGGGCTCTGTTCACTCTGACAGCTGGCTCTGAGGGAGCTGGATCAGTGTCAGGGCCTCTCCAGATGTAAATAAAGGGGGACCTGGTGATGGGATACCGGCCTCTGCGGGGTTATTTCAGAGCCCACATCCTCACGCAACCCAGGCCTAGCCAGCTAGTTCCACAGGGCTCTGGGGTGGGTGGGGGTGAGGGCAGGGTCAGAGCCCAGTTACGCAGGGTTCTGGGGGGAGGGGAGCGGGGAGCTGGGTAGAGTACATAGGGCCTCCCATAGTTGTGGG
Source organism: Stegostoma tigrinum (assembly GCF_030684315.1). Classification (NCBI taxonomy): domain Eukaryota; kingdom Metazoa; phylum Chordata; class Chondrichthyes; order Orectolobiformes; family Stegostomatidae; genus Stegostoma; species Stegostoma tigrinum. Next base: position 104,803,078 of record NC_081360.1, read on the forward strand.
GAATGGTATAATTCCACAGAGCCCTGAAGCTGAGAGCGGGGCCCAGTCTCACAGGGCACCAGGGAGTGGGCAGGGCCTCGGTCCACAAGACCTCAGGGAGTGGGTAAAGGGGACCAGTCCCACAGAGCATTTCATGAAAAATCTTGTAATGGCCCTATTAGCAGCATTATAGATAATTAATTATAGCTATAACTATAGAACTGTACAGCATGGAAACAGACCCTTCGGTCCAACTCGTCCATGCCAACCAGACATCCTAAACCGACCTAGCCCCATGTGCCAGCGTTTAGTCCATATATTTCTAAACCCTGCTATTCATGTACCCATCCAGAAGCCTTTTAAATTTTGCATTTGTACCAGCCTCCACCAATTCCTCTGGCAGCTTGTTCCACACGCACACCACCCTCTGTGTGAAAAAGTTATCCCTCAGGTCCCTCTTAAATAGATCCCTGCTCATCTTAAACATATGCCCCTCCAGTTTTGGACTCCCCTACACTGGAAAAAAAGACCTTGTCTATTCACCCTATCCAAGCCTCTCATGATTTTATAAACCTCTATAAGGTCACCCCTGAGCCTCCAACGTTCCAGGGAAAATAGCCTGAGTCTATCCAGTCTCTCCCTGTGGCTCAAACCCTCCAATCCTGGCATCTAGACCATAAGACCATAAGACATAGGAGTGGAAGTAAGGCTATTCGACCCATCGAGTCCACTCCGCCATTTAAATTATGGCCAATGGGCATTCCACCTCCACTTCCCTGCACTCTCCCCATAGCCCTTGATTCCTTCTGTGATCAAGAATTCATTGATCTCTGCCTTGAAGGCATCTAACGTCCCGGCCTCCACTGCACTCCGTGGCAATGAATTCCACAAGCCCACCACTCTCTGGCTGAAGAAATGTCTCCTCATTTCCGTTTTAAATTTATCCCCTCTAATTCTAAGACTGTGCCCATGGGTCCTAGTCTCCCCGCCTAATGGAAACCACTTCCCAGCGTCCACCCTTTCTAAGCCATACATTATCTTGTAAGTTTCTATTAGATCTCCCCTCAACCTTCTAAACTCTAATGAGTACAATCCCAGGATCCTTAGCCGTTCATCATACATTAAACCTACTATTCCAGGGATCATTCGTGTGAATCTCCGCTGGACATGCTCCAGGGCTAGTATGTCCTTCCTGAGGTGTGGGGCCCAAAATTGGATGCAGTATTCTAAATGGGGCTAAATCTCATCTAGCTCAAAAACACCTCTCGGTTTCCTGATGTTGGAGATTCATAATTCCACTAGATGCTGCTCATCTCACTGTTGATGATACCTTCCATCACTTTACTAATGATCAAGAGGAGACTGATGGGGCAGGAATTGGCTGGGTTGGATTTGTCCTGCTTTTTGTGTACAGGGCATACCTGGGGAATTTTCCACATTGTCGGGTAGATCCCAGTGCTGTAACTGTACTGGAACAGCTTGGCTAGGGGAGCGGCAAGTTCTGGAGCACAAGCCTTCAGTACTATTGCCGGAATGTAGTCAGGGCCCATCGCCTTTGCAGTATCCAGTGCTTTTGGTTAAGAATATGGGAAGTTATTCTACGAGAATGCTTCCAGGAATGGGAAACCACAGTAATATGGAGAGATGGAAGAAGTTGGGTCTGCTGACCTTGGAGATAAGAAGGCTGAGAGGGAGATCCGAGAGACGTTTTCAAAATCAGGTACAGACTGCATAGCGTAGGCAGTGAGAAACTGTTCTCACCCATAAAAGGAACAAGAATGAGAGGATATAGATGAAAAATGATGTGTAAACAAAGCAAATGTGAAGTGAGAACATTCTTTTTCACAGTGGACTGAATGGCCTCCTGGTGCACTGTAATCATTCAGCGATATTGAGGGGGTTCATGCCGGAATCTGATGGTTATTCCCTTTCTCTGTCACTAGCCTGAAGATCATGAAGCTTCAAACTGTCACACCTTCAAAGCGAAGACTTTCAAGAAACTGAAGCCGTGTGCCGTCTGCAAACAGATGATCACTAAAGATGGAACTGCGTGCCGTGGTGAGTTGCTCACAATGACCCATAACTCTGGCCATGTTCACATCTGTGTGCCTGTCCCGTATAGCTGTGTCTCTCTGCCTAATGGCACTGACATGTTTCTGTCCCTGTCTCTCTGTGTCTATCCCAGTGGGTATATGCATTTGTATCTCGCGGTTGTCTCAGAGCATCTCTCTGTGTGGCTGTATTTACTCATTGGAGTTTAGAAGAATTGAGGTGATCTCATCAAGGCATACAGGGTTTTTAAGCATCTTCATAGGGTTAATGCTGAGTGGATGTTCCCCCTCATGGGAGAGTCTCGGACCATGGTGCATAGTCTCAGAATAAAGGGGCAACAATTTAAGACTGAGGTGAGGAGGAATTTCTTCTCTCAGAGGGTTGTGAATCTTTGGAATTCTGTGCCACAGAGAGCTGGAGCAGGGGGGAGCAGAGTCCTTGTGTATATTTAAGGCTGGGATAGATTCTTGATCAGTCGGGGAGACAAGGGAGAATGGGAAAGGGCAGGAAGGTGGATGTAAGGAATGTTGGATCAGCCATGATCCTATTGAATGGTGGAGCAGGTTCAAGGGGTTGAATGGCCTCCTGTTCCTGTTGCTTACGGCCTTATCTTTAAATGCGTTTTTTTTCTTCATCATTTTCCCTGTCTATCTCTTTGTCTTTCTCTCTCTCTGCCACTGTCATTTCTGTCTTAACCTTTCCCTTTCCATTCACCTAGCCTTTTCCTTTCCTATTTCTCTCAGTGTTTTGGAACAAGCTTGATGCTACAAATGCAAAGAGGAGATTTTACAAAAATCCCAAAGTGTGGACTGCTTTGTGCAGTGTTGGACAGAGAGTAGCAGGTCAGGCTGTGATTAATGAGATATCACGATGAATGATTGGCTGGGGAAACCTCCCTCTTTCAGTAAAATACAAACAGATAACTGCAAAGCCTGGAAATTTAAAACCAAGACAGAGATTGCTGCCAAAACTCAGTAGGTCTGGCAGCATCTGTGGAGAGACAGCAGAGTTAGCATTTCGAGTCCAGTGACCCTTCTTCAGAACCTTCAGACCCTTTTGTCACTCTCCGTTTTCAGCTGCACCCCACTTGATCCTGATCCTGGTTACTTTTCCCTGCCTTAATCCAGTGGATTCCTTGACACCTGTCCTGTCAGGCACGCTTGAGTGAAAGGGATATTTACAGTTAGAAAACTAATTGGAGCAGCTCATTCACCATACAACACAGAAAGCGCGAGGTAGGAACCCGGACATTATTGGACAATTGTTCATGAATTGTCTGCAAGCTAGTGTTATTTGGAATTTAAAGCAGTGTTTAGCAAACACATTAACTAACAGGAACTCAACCTGTCTCTTCCATCTTCCCTCGAGGTCAGTTTGGCTGGATTGCAATGCACAGTGAGTTCACTGTGAAGGACGTTCCTTTTTCAACCTCTCTCCTCACCTGGGAGGAATCACAGAATCCCTACAGAGTGGAAACAGGTCCTTCGGCCCAACAAGTCCACACCGACCCTCAGAGCATCCAACTCAGACCCATCCCCCGTAATCTACACATCCCTGAACACTCTGGGCAATTTATTACAGCCAATCCACCCTAACCTGCACATCTTTGGACTGTGGGAGGAAACCGGAGCACCCGGAGGAAACCCACGCAGACACGGGGAGAATGTGCAAACTCCACACAGACAGTCGCCCGAGGGTGGGATCGAACCTGGGTCCCTGGTGCTGTGAGGCTGCAGTGTTAACCACTGAGCCACCGTGCCGCCCCAAAGGAGTGGTGACCCTCGGTTTAAAACACCAGCAGGTGCCTCTCGCGAATGAGCCCTGTGGTCTGCTCAGACTATGGTGATGTTACCTTACACCTACTCCCCCGTCCTCTACCGGGGCTGATCCATCAACAGTGTTTGATGGCTATTGTCCTGAGGGTGTGAGGCATTTAACAGCGTGTGCGTCTGTGTGAATTGTGGTACAACACTGCCCCTGAGTGGCACTTCCCTGAAATGTCAAGATTGAAAATGAGCTTGAGAGAGTGGGAACTGCAGATGCTGGAGAATCTGAGATAACAAGGTGTGGAGCTGGATGAACACAGCAGGCCAAGCAGCATCAGAGGAGCAGAAAGGCTGACGTTTCAGGCCTAGACCCTTATCCTGAAACATTAGCCTTCCTACTCCTCTGATGCTGATTGGCCTGCTGTGTTCATCCAGCTCCACACTTTGTTATCATCGAAAATGAGCTGCATGCAGCCACAGTTACTCGGGTAGTTGAGGCAAATAAACCCCTCAGGCAGTTTAAGAACTATGTAGATGAGGACTTGCTATGCCACAGTGTACAAGGGCTATGGGCCAAGCGCTGGGAAATGGGATCAGAATAGACAGATGCTTGATGACTGGCTCAGATACGATGGACTTTGTTCTGTGTGGCTTGCCATTCAGAAAACACCTCTCATGAGGTTTTAGCTTTAAATGTTTCCTCCGAGCCAGAGTAAACATCTTCGCCTCTTAAAGGAAGTGGCAGCTTAGCAATTTGTTATTATTTTCCAAAATTCCCTCCATACTTAAAAGATCCCAATGCACTGGAAAAAGTAACAGCTGTGTTTGAGGATGTGGAGGGACAGGGAGCAAGAAATGAAAGGTCAGTCAGTTCTCTGTCCTCTATTGAGAAACGGTTATGTTGGAAGTGGAAGCTAGATATTGACACCATCATGGTGCAGTTGGGCAGAATCAACATGGTTTTGTAAACGGTATTGGATTTGGGTCATGACAGGCCCTGAAAGGGCTAATAGGAGGAGTACCATAAGCAGCATCCATTGTGATGACGTCACCTGGATTTGCAAGCAGAGCTGCTCAAGATTGTGGAGGAATGAAACCCAACAACAGATCCTTGTCAATGTCTCATAACGTTGTCTTTTATGTCAATATACTGGAGGTCATTGCTAACAGGCAGTAAACTGGACCTTGTTAGTTACAGGAGACTTTTTCAATGAGACCAGGAAGTTGTTTCACTTGACCAAGCTGTAGTTTCATGTGCTTCGAGGATGGTGGCAGCGATAGTAACCTGTAGTATAGTGTAGCTGGTTTAGCTGTAGCTATTCCATGGTGGGCCAAGGTGGGGGGTGGGGATGGGAGGCCGGCTTTCATTTAGCTGCCTCATGTAACGTGGCGGGGCTCTGAAGATTTTTCTGCATCTTCAGACTCGGTTTTAACTGAGCTGCTCCTGCAGACAGTCAACTGTGGGGAAGAGCTAAATGCTGAAGAATCCAAACTTCAATGACAAAGAGCGAAGAGTCAACGGTGAAAGCATTTCAGACCTGGTTAGAGAAGCGCTGTAACGGGGCATAGAACATAGAACAATACAGCGCAGAACAGGCCCTTCGGCCCTCAATGTTGCACCGAACTGTGAACTCTAAGCCCCTCCCCCTACACTATCCCATCATCATCCATATGCTTATCCAAGGACTGTTTAAATGCCCCTAATGTGGCTGAGTTCACTACATTGGCAGGCAGGGCCTTCCACGCCCTTACCACTCTCTGAGTAAAGAACCTGCCTCTGACATCTGTCTTAAATCTATCACCCCTCAATTTGTAGCTATGCCCCCTTGTACAAGCTGAAGTCATCATCCTCGGAAAAAAACTCTCACTGTCCACCCTATCTAATCCTCTGATCATCTTGTATGTCTCTATTAAATCCCCTCTTAGCCTCCTTCTCTCCAATGAGAACAGACCCAAGTCCCTCAGCCTTTCTTCACAGGGCCTGCGCTCCAGACCAGGCAACATCCTGGTAAATCTCCTCTGCACCTTTTCCAATGCTTCCACATCCTTCCTGTAATGGGGCGACCAGAACTGCACACAATATTCCAAGTGAGGCCGCACTAGCGTTTTGTACAGTTGCAGCATGACATCACGGCTCCAGAACTCAATCCCTCTACCAATAAAACCTAACACACCGTAAGCCTTTTTAACAGCACTATCAACCTGGGTGGCAAATGCAGGGAATACTATCCTCATGGATACATAGTAAATAGGAGCAGGAGTAGGCCATCTAGCTCTTTGAGCCTCCTCTGCCATTCAGTATGACAATGGATGATCATCCAACTCAATCGCCTGTTCCTGCTTGGGCAGTTCGGATCTTGCTGGTGAAGGGAAATACATCACCACAAGGTCATTAGCTTGTATGCTACTGAATTGGCAAAGCAGCCCCTTGGCTTGAGGACGAGCAAACATCAGACGCTCTGTGAGCAATGTTGAAATCCTCAATGGCTATGAAAACAACAGGGAAGCGAAGTGCTCTTAGCCTCAGGTTGAGCGGTGTTGTGGGCTCCAAGGGGAGGGAGGTCAAAGGGCACAAACCACGGTCACAGCCCTGGGCTGGACTTGGAACAATCGCCAGGCCAACCATTCAAATTATAACCAGTTACCTTCAAATGGACGGAGAAAGTTCAGAGACTTTTTGAAGGCACAGAAAAGGCAGGAAACCCTTCATCAATTAGCATGCCGTTAAAAGTTGGAGGCATTTATTTAAAGAGCAAGGAGTGAGAAACATCCAGGTAGAGCACCATGAAAACGGTGGCATTCATCTTTTAAAGTCAGGGATAGTGGAAGTCCTTTCATTAAAAACTGTGCTGAATGTGGGGGTCATTTCTTCATTTCTTAAAGAGTCAGGCAACACACTGTATTTACTAAAAGCCATCTGGAAACAGCGAATATTTACTACAGTTACAACTGGTGAGATTCGTTCAGAAAAATTACTAAAAAAAGGCAGGGATCACAGAAGGGGCTGTAAGGACTCTGCAAAAAGTTTCAGAACATAGAACTGTATAGCATGGTGTTGCGCTGAACGTTTACTCTCATCCTAAGGTCTATGCAACCTCCACTGCTACCTTATACTATCATCCATATGACTGTTGAATAGCCGCTTAATGCCCCGGCTTAAGGCCAACTCCACCACCCTCTCCGGCAATGCATTCCATGCCCCGACCACTCTCTGAGTAGAGAACCTATCTCTGACGTCTCCCCTATATCTACCTCCACTCACTTTAAAAGTATGCCCCCTCGTAATAGCTACCTCCACCCTCGGAAAAAGTCTCTGGCTGTCTGCTCTATCTATACCCCTTATTATTTTGCACACCTCTATCAGGTCACCTCTCATCCTTTGTCGTTCTAAAGAGAAAAGCCCTCGCTCTCTCAAACTTTCCTGTTAAGACTTACTCTCCATTCCAGGCAACATCCTGGTAAATCTCCTCTGCACCTTTTCCAACGCTTCCACATCTTTCCTGTGACGAGACAACCAGAGCTGGACACAATACTCCAGATGTGGCCGAACCAGGCTTTTGTACAGCTGGAGCATAACTTCACGGCTCTTGAACTCAACCCCTCTATTAATGAAAGCTAATACACCATACGTGAATAATGGGAGAAAATATGAAATCATCCAATAAATCTTGAGAGATCTTGATGTGCAAGTGAGAGATAATGGGAACTGCAGATGCTGGAGAATCCGCGATAACAAAGTGTGAAGCTGGATGAACACAGCAGGCCAAGCAGCATCTTAGGAGCACAAAAGCTGACGTTTCGGGCCTAGACCCTTCATAAGAAAAATCTGAAAATTCTGATGTCCCTGAAGGCGACAGCACAGATAGATAAGGTTGTAAAGAAGGGATATGGAATATTGTCCTTCATTGGCAGAGGTATTGTGTCGAATTTTGGGCCCCACACCTCAGGAAGGACATACTAGCCCTGGAGCGTGTCCAGCGGAGATTCACACGGATGATCCCTGGAAGGGTAGGTTTAACGTATGATGAACGGCTAAGGATCTTGGGATTGTACTCATTAGAGTTTAGAAGGTTGAGGGGAGACCTAATAGAAAGTTACAAGATAATGTATGGTTTAGAAGGGGTGGATGCTAGGAAGTTATTCCCGTTAGGCGGGGAGACTAGGACCCATGGGCACAGCCTTAAAATTAGAGGGGGTAAATTTAAAACGGAAATGAGGAGACATTTCTTCAGCCAGAGAGTGGTGGGCTTGTGGAATTCATTGCCGCAGAGTGCAGTGGAGGCCAGGACGTTGGATGCCTTCGAGGCAGAGATCGACAAATTCTTGATCTCACAAGGAATCAAGGGCTACAGGGAGAGTGCAGGGAAGTGGAGTTGAAATGCCCATCAGCCATGATTAAATGGCGGAGTGGACTCGATGGGCCAAATATCCTTACTTCCACTCCTATGTCTTATGGTCTTATGGTCTTATGGTATAGAATACAAAAGTAGGGACATAAGGATGAAATTGTATAAAACTCTGGTGAGGCCACAACTGGAGAATTGTGTGTGGTTCTGGTCACAGCATTGCAGGAAGGATGTAATTACTCTGGAGAGAGTGCGGAAAAGATATACTGGAATGTTACCAGGGTTGGCGAACTGCAGTGCCAAGGAGAGACTGGAGAGGTTGGGGAAATTTTCCTTAGAACAGAGAAGGATGAGGGGTGATATGATTGAGGTGTACAAACATATGAGGGGTAGAGATAGAGTAGACAGGAGGAACCAGTTTCCCTTGGCAGAGAGTTCAAGGATCCAGGACTCAGAGATTCAAGCGAAGAGGCAAAAGGATTAGGGGAGACGTGAGCAAAAATGTTTTTGCACTGAGGATGTTGGTGGGAGTCTGGGATTTGCTGCCTGAGTTGGTGGTGGAGGCAGAGACCTTAAACTAGTACAAGAGTAGTTGGACTTGCACCTTATGTGCTGTAAGCTGCAGGGCTACAGGCCGTGTACAGGAAGGTGGGATTAGAAAGTGTATCTGGGTCGGCATGGACAAGATGGGTATGAGACTCCAGGATGGTGTGTTACCTTCCTGGTGCTAGGCACAAGAATATCTCTGGGTGGGCACAGGATATTCTGAGGTTGAGCAGCTCGAGGTTATGGTCCATATTGGCACCAATGACATGGGCAGAAGGAGAGATGAGGTCCTGCAGGGGGAATTCGGTGGCAAGTTGAAAACAGGATCTCTAGGTTATAATCTCGGGATTACTTTCTGTGCCATGTGTCAGTGCTGTTAGGAATAGGCAGATAGTACAATTTAGATACATGGCTAAAGAGCTGCTTCAGGAGGGAGGGCTTCATGTTATGGGTCATTGGGATCTCTTCCAGGGCAGGTGACCCCTTTACAAGAAGGCTGGGTCGCACCTAAACCCTGGCAGGGAGGTTTCCTAGACCTGCTTGGGGAGGTTTAAACCAGAGTGGAAGGGCAGGGGGTGGGGGAAACACGAGCAGTCAGTCAGCTAGTAAAATACTGAAGAGGGAGTCAGCAACGAAAGCCAGTTTACACTAATAGGAGAGACTAGGACCTGAGGGCGCAGCCTCAGAGTGAAAGGATGACCTTTTGGAACTGAGATGAGGAGGAATTTCTTCAGCCAGAGGGTAATGGATTAATACATCTAACTGTGATGGTGTGGCTATCATACAGACTTGGTTGAGAGAGGGATAATGTTTAATGTTCCAGGATTTCTAGCGAGATAGAGAGAGAGCTAAAAGAGGTGTTGGAGTTGCATTACTGATGCGGGAGAATACCTTGAAGTGCTCATCCAACAAGGCTACGCAGCTAGAGCTCAGAAATAGGAAGGGTGCAACCAGAGGGTGATAGAAGAACAAATGAGTGGGTGGGTTATGGAAAAATGTTGTTGTGGTGGGTGATTTTAACTTTCCCCGTATTGATGGGGTTACCTGGAGTTACCTGGGGCTTGGATGGGGGCAGAATGTTTTACCTGGACAGGTGATCAAAGTTTCAGTGAGGGAGCATTGACCCGTAGAACAGTGACCATAATCGTCTAAGTTTGAAGTTTCTTATACATAAGGATAAGATGAAAATGCTAAACTGGGGGAAGGCTAGCTATCACAATATTAGGCAGGAACTGGGGAATGTAGATTGGGGGCAGGTGTTTGGGTTAATTCTACATCTGGCATGTGGCAATCTTTTAAAGACCATCTGATTAGAGTTCAGGACCCGCGTGTTCCTGTGAAAATAAAAGATAAGAATGGGAAGAGAAATTGAGAGCTTAGTCAAAAAGAGAAGAGGAGGTGTATGTAAGATTTTGGAAATTGAAGACAGATAGAGCCCTCAAAGAAAACAAAGGTAGCAGGAAAAGTGCAAGGTGATGCATTTTGGAAGATCCAATTCAAGAGCGAACTATACAGTAAATGGAAAAGTCCTGGGGAAAATTGATGGAGAGATCTGGGTGTTCAGGTCCATTGTACCCTGAAGGTGGCAACGCAGATGGATAGAGTGGTCAAGAAGGCGTACGGCATGCTTTCATTCATTGGGCGGGGTATTCAGTACAAGAGTTGGCAGATCATGTTGCAGTGTATAAGACTTTGGTTCGGCCACATTTGGAGTACTGTGTACAGTTCTGGTCGCCGCATTACCAAAAGGATGTGGATGCTTTGGAGAGGGTGCACAGGAGGTTCACCAGGATGTTGCCTGGTATGGAGGGTGCTAGCTATGAAGAGAGGTTGAGTAGATTAGGATTATTTACATTAGAAAGACGAAGATTGAGGGGGGACCTGATTGAGGTCTACAAAATCATGAGGGGTATAGACAGGGTGGATAGCAAGAAGCTTTTTCCCAGAGTGGGGGACTCAGTTACTAGGGGTCATGAGTTCAAAGTGAGAGGAGGAAAGTTTAAGGGAGATATGTGTGGAAAGTTCTTTACACAGAGGGTGGTGGGTGCCTGGAACGCGTTGCCAGTGGAGGTGGTAGAGGCAGGCACGATAGCATCATTTAAGATACGTCTAGGCAGATGCATGAATGGGCAGGGAGCAGAGGGATACAGATCCTTGGAAAATAGGTGTCAGGTTTAGGTAGAGGATCTGGATCGGTGCAGGCTTGGAGGGCCGAAGGGCCAGTTCCTGTGCTGTAATTTTCTTTGTTCTTTGTTCTTTGAAAAGGACTTAAATATAGAATTATGTGGGCTAAAAGAGGTTGTGAAATGTCTCTGGTGATCAGGATTAAGGAAAATCCCAAGGTATTTATACATTTATAAAGAACAAGAGAGTAGCTAAGGAAAGGGTAGGACCTGTCAAGGACAAAGGAGGGAATTTATGCCTGGAGCCAGAGGAAGTGGGTGAGGCCCTTAACAAATACTTTACATCGGTATTCCCAAAGGAGAAGGACATGGTGGATGGTGTGTCTTGGAAGGGATATGTTGACACTCTGTGGCATGTCAATACAGAAAAGGGGCAGGTATTGGTTGATTTGAAAAGCATTAAGGTTGACAAGTCCCAGGGCCTGATGGGATCTATCCCAGAATGCTGAGGGAAGCAGGTGGGGAAATGGCTGGGGCCTTGTTTGAAATCCTTGTATCCCCTTTAGTCACAGGAGAGGCCCCAGAGGATGAGAGAGTATTCAACGTTATTCCTCTGTTTAAGAAGGGCAACAGGGAGAATCCAGGAAATTACAAGCCAGTGAACCTTAAATCCATGGCAGGGAATTTATTGGAGAAGGTCCTTAGGGATAGGATTTAATCACATTTGGAAAAAAAATGGACTTATTAGTGACATGCAACATGGCTTTGTGCGGGGAAGGTCGTGTCTCACAAACTTGATTGAATTTTTTGAGGGAGTGACAAAGATGATGGATGAGGGCAGGGCAGTGGGTGTTGTCGATATGGGCCTGAGCAAGGCCTTTGACAGGGTCCCTCATGGCAGGTTGAACCAGAAGGTGAAGTCACATGGGATCCACAGTGAGCTGGTTGGATGGACACAGAACTGACTTAGTTACAGAAGGCAGAGTAGCAGTGGAAGGGTGATGTTGTGGCTGGGGGTCTGTGAGCGGTGGTGTTCCACATGGACCAGTGCTGAGACACCTGTTGTTTGTAATGTGTATAAATGATTTGGAGGAGAATGTGGGTGGCCTAATTAGTCAATTTATAAAGATTGGGGAGGATCTGTGGATAGTGAGGAGGATTGCTAAATGATCCAACAGGATGTGCAAATACTTTAGAGCAATTACTGAAGAAAATTTTGGACATTAATGTAACTACAGAATAAAATATGTTCTTGAACAAATTTGACAGAAGAGTTCAGCATCTGGGGAAATCCATCAATAATTTCATTCATAGTTGGCATAGATTAGAGCAGAAAAATAACTGGAGATACAACATCATAATTCATCAGAGGAATAACTTTTTTGAAAGTGCTGATGAATCTTTATCAGATTTATCACAGCCCAAAGAAGCTTGAGTCGAGAGAAAACTGTTCTGATGTTGATCAAGTCTGAAGCCAGGAAGAAACACTTCTCAATCTTAAGAGTAGAAGGTCAGTGTTGAAACAGGAGATTAGAAGAGTCTGTTCAATTCTTTTGGTATGAGGGAGCTGCTCCTAAAACTGTACAGGACAGTAATCAGACAACAGCTGGAATACTTGGTTAATAAAATGTGAGGCTGGATGAACACAGCAGGCCAAGCAGCATCTCAGGAGCACAAAAGCTGACGTTTCGGGCCTAGACCCTTCATCAGAGAGGGGGATGGGGAGAGGGTTCTGGAATAAATAGGGAGAGAGGGGGAGGTGGACCGAAGATGGAGAGAAAACAAGATAGGTGGAGAGGAGAGTATAGGTGGGGAGGTAGGGAGGGGATAGGTCAATCCAGGGAAGACGGACAGGTCAAGGAGGTGGGATGAGGTTAGTAGGTAGCTGGGGGTGCGGCTTGGGGTGGGAGGAAGGGATGGGTGAGAGGAAGAACAAGTTAGGGAGGCAGAGACAGGTTGGACTGGTTTTGGGATGCAGTGGGTGGGGGGGAAGAGCTGGGCTGGTTGTGTGGTGCAGTGGGGGGAGGGGACGAACTAGGCTGGTTTAGGGATGCAGTAGGGGAAGGGGAGATTTTGAACTGGTGAATTCCACATTGATACCATATGGCTGCAGGGTTCCCAGGCGGAATATGAGTTGCTGTTCCTGCAACCTTCGGGTGGCATCATTGTGGCACTGCAGGAGGCCCATGATGGACATGTCATCTAGAGAATGGGAGGGGGAGTGGAAATGTTTTGCGACTGGGAGGTGCAGTTGTTTGTTGCGAACTGAGCGGAGGTGTTCTGCAAAGCGGTCCCCAAGCCTCCGCTTGGTTTCCCCAATGTAGAGGAAGCCGCACTGGGTACAGTGGATGCAGTATGCCACATTGGCAGATGTGCAGGTGAACCTCTGCTTAATGTGGAATGTCATCTTGGGGCCTGGGATAGGGGTGAGGGAGGAGGTGTGGGGACAAGTGTAGCATTTCCTGCGGTTGCAGGGGAAGGTGCCGGGTGTGGTGGGGTTGGAGGGCAGTGTGGAGCGAACAAGGGAGTCATGGAGAGAGTGGTCTCTCCGGAAAGCAGACAGGGGAGGGGATGGAAAAATGTCTTGGGTGGTGGGGTCAGATTGTAAATGGTGCAAGTGTCGGAGGATGATGCGTTGTATCCGGAGGTTGGTAGGGTGGTGTGTGAGAACGAGGGGGATCCTCTTGGGGCGGTTTTGGCGGGGGCGGGGTGTGAGGGATGTGTTGCGGGAAATACGGGAGACGCGGTCAAGGGCATTCTCGATCACTGTGGGGGGAAAGTTGCGGTCCTTGAAGAACTTGGACATCTGGGATGTGTGGGAGTGGAATGTCTTATCGTGGGAGCAGATGCGGCGGAGGCGGAGGAATTGGGAATAGGGGATGGAATTTTTGCAGGAGGGTGGGTGGGTGGAGGTGTATTCTAGGTAGCTGTGGGAGTCGGTGGGCTTGAAATGGACATCAGTTACAAGCTGGCTGCCTGAGATGGAGACTGAGAGGTCCAGGAAGGTGAGGGATGTGCTGGAGATGGCCCAGGTGAACTGAAGGTTGGGGTGGAAGGTGTTGGTGAAGTGGATGAACTGTTCGAGCTCCTCTGGGGAGCAAGAGGCGGCGCCGATACAGTCATCAATGTACCGGAGGAAGAGGTGGGGTTTGGGGCCTGTGTAGGTGCGGAAGAGGGACTGTTCCACGTAACCTACAAAGAGGCAGGCATAGCTGGGGCCCATGCGGGTGCCCATGGCCACCCCCTTAGTCTGTAGGAAGTGGGAGGAGTCAAAAGAGAAGTTGTTGAGTGTGAGGACGAGTTCAGATAGGTGGATGAGAGTGTCGGTGGAGGGGGACTGGTCGGGCCTGCGGGACAGGAAGAAGCGGAGGGCCTTGAGGCCATCTCCATGCGGAATGCAGGTGTACAGTGACTGGACGTCCATGGTGAATATGAGGTGTTGGGGGCCAGGGAATTGGAAGTCCTGGAGGAGGTGGAGGGCGTGGGTGGTGTCACGGACGTAGGTGGGGAGTTCCTGGACCAAAGGGGAGAAAATGGAGTCCAGATAGGTGGAGATGAGTTCGGTGGGGCAGGAGCAGGCTGAGACGATGGGTCGAGCAGGGCAGGCAGGTTTGTGGATTTTGGGAAGGAGATAGAAACGGGCCGTGCGGGGTTGGGGAACAATGAGGTTGGAGGCTGTGGGTGGGAGGTCCCCTGAGGTGATGAGGTCGTGAATGGTGTTGGAGATGATGGCTTGGTGCTCGGTTGTGGGGTCATGATCGAGGAGGCGGTAGGAGGTGGTGTTGGAGAGTTGGCGTCTGGCCTTGGCGATGTAGAGGTCAGTGCGCCATACTACCACTGCGCCACCCTTGTCTGCGGGTTTGATGGTGAGGTTGGGGTTGGACCGGAGGGAGCGGAGGGCTGCCCGTTCTGCGGGGGAGAGGTTGGAGTGGGTGAGAGGGGTGGAGAGGTTGAGGCGGTTAATACTTGGCACTGTTTTAGGGTCCCTTATCTAAGGAAAGATAGACTGGCATTGGATGCAGTCCAGAGAAAGTTCATTTGGCTGATTCCAGGCATTGGGGGACTGTCGAAGAGAGAACGGGACCCAGAACCATGGGACACTGTTTTATAGTTTGTAGTTGTTCTTTCAGACAGAGATGAGGAGAAGATGGACTCAAAGGGCAAATAGTTGAAGGGTGCCTTCTATACGATATGCTGCTGTGAGACTGCATTACTTTCAAACTCAGTTTCAGAAGGAGGTGCAGTCAGCGGCTTGAATAATTTTGAAACAGATGTTGTCGGTGGTATTGAAGTGGGTAGAGCATGAGGCTGGGTGGGAGGTGGGTGCAGAAGCAGGGAGGGAGTGAGGGTAAGGTATTGGAGAGAAGATGGTGCCACTGACCCTGGCTGAGTCGGGAAGGTCATCTTCCTACAAACCCTGGGCATTCCTTCAGACACTGAGCTTGCACCGACCTGGGTGGGGGTGTAACCTGGAACTGGGCAGGATGCCCCCCATGGCTGGTCGTGGGGGTGTTGTGGGTTGGGGGAGCAGGAGAGTGTTGTATCTCTGCACCATTCAATCTGCCTGGAACTCCGGGCTGCCCTGTCTGGGACAAATGACAAGAACTGAGTGGGGTAGCTCCAGACTGACAATGCTCCACTAAGAGCTCACTGGGTTTTTGAAGATGAAGAGTTATGTAGACTCGAAACATTAGCTTGCTGTCTCTGTACGGATGCTGCCTGAGCCATTGTGGTTTGCAGCAGGTTTTTGTTTCCAGCACAGATTCCAGTATCTGCAGTAATTCGCTCCTGCAGTGCGGATATAGACAGGTTTAGCCAGGGGCATATAATGTGGCAGAAGGGGATAAAAGTGTAAGAATGAGCGTGCCCATTTTGGTGGGAAGAATGGAATTGCAACCTGTGATTTAAATGGAGTCAGGTTGTTGCTCTCTGGGATACAGAGGGATCAGACTCTGATCCAACGCCCAGGACTGAAGCAGCAGAGATTCCTTTCAGTTCAATATTCTGAAGGATGAGACCATGTCTTCTGTCCCTCACTCCAAACTTTGTTTCCGAGCTCCCAGCTCCATCCCTCTCCCAGACGATTACCTGAGGCTGATCCAAGATCTGATCCTGATCTGAGTTTCCACCTAATCCCCGCTTTGTAAAATCACCCCAGCTTCGCCCCTGCCTCCACATACTGATACTCTCATTGGCTTTGGGGTTGACCCTTCCTATAGTAGGCTGTAGGCTGGTCCCCACAATCTAGCGTCAGGTCATTGAGAGCTCCCTGGTGTTGGGCATGTTCCGAGTGGGTTCAGTGCCTCTGCCGTGATGCGCTGGAGCAAACATCTCTTTCCGTTGCCTGCAATCCTGACCCCAACCAATGTCCCGTTCCCGTGCCTGTGGAGTACTGTAACATTCAAACTGAAATATCTCTGCACCAGGCTCTGCCTTGTGCTCATCGCACCGTGTCCTTTGATCATGATCATCACTGTATGGTTAGTTAAAAAGTAATCTCTCTTTGGGAAGTGTAAGAAACCATCATTATCTTCCAGGCAGAGTGTTCCAATGTGAATCAACTACTTCCTGTGGTAACGAATCCCACAGGCTCACTACTCTTTGGGTGAAGAAATGTCTCCTCATCTCTCTCCTAAATGGTTTACGCTGAATCCTCGCACTGTGACCCCTGGTTCTGGACACACCCACCATCAGGAACATCCTCCCTGCATCCAACCTGTCTGGTCCTGTTAGAATTTTGTAAGTCTCTATTAGGTCCCCCCTCATTCATCTGAACTCTGACGAAAACAATCCCAAACGAGTCAATCTCTCCTCATTTGTCAGACCCATCATCCCTGGGATCAGCCCGGTAAACCCTCACGTTTGAGTAGGTCGGGTCTGTACTCATTGGGGTTTAGGAGAATGAGAGTCGACCATATTGAAATATACAAGATTCTTAGGGGGCCTGACACAGTAGATTTGGAAAGGCTGTTTCCCCTTGTGGGAGAGTCTAGGAACAGAGCATGTCATCCACAGGAACATATTTAAGAGACGTCGAGATGTAGCATTTGGGGTAAAAGGTTGTGGGGAGAAAGTAGGATTAGGCTATTGAGTTGGACAATCAGCCATGATCATGAAAAATGGCAGCACAGGCTTGAAGGGCCAAATGGCTTCCTCCTGCTCCTAATTTCCGTGTTTCTATGTCCTCATAAGACAGTCCGTCCATATCTGGGATCAGCCTAGTGAAATTTGTCTGGACTGTCTCCAATGCCAGTCTGTCTTTCCCTAGATGAAGGGCCCAAAATGTTCGCAATATACTGGCTGTAGTCTGACTAGTGCCTTGCATTGCTAACCCTCCCAAGTTTTATACTCCACTCCCTTTGAAATAAAGGCCAACATTTCATTTGCCCTGCCTATTGCCTGCTGAACCGCCCCCTTGACCTGTCCGTCCTCCCTGGACTGACCTATCTTCTCCCTACCGCCCCACCTACACTCACCTATAGTGTCTCCGTCCCCGCCTCTTTGACCTGTCTGTCTCCTCTCCACCTATCTTCTCCTCTATCCATCTTCTACCCACCTCCTCCTGTCTCCCTATTTATTTCAGAACCCCCTTCCCATCCCCCATTTCTGAAGAAGGGTCTAGGCCCGAAACGTCAGCCTTCCTGCTCCTCTGATGCTCCTTGGCCTGCTGTGTTCATCCAGCTCTACGCCTTGTTATCTGGAATCCTGCCTTTTTGTGATTCATGGATAGGGATGTACAAATGTCTCTGCTCTGTGGCATTCTGTGGTCTGTCGCCATTGAAATAATACTCAGCTTCTGTCAAAGTGAACAATCTCACACGTTCCCACATTATAATGTGCCTGCTGAGGTTTAGATTGCTGACTAAACCTGCCTATGACCCTTCTGTAAGCCAGGTTTAACATTGCACTATCGTTAAAACTGAAATAAGTCAAAGGTTGTGAGCAAATTAAAAAGTGTGAAAGGAAGAGCCAAAAGGGAAGGCCATTGGGTGGGGAATGGCGGCT
This sequence comes from Stegostoma tigrinum, assembly GCF_030684315.1. Taxonomy (NCBI): domain Eukaryota; kingdom Metazoa; phylum Chordata; class Chondrichthyes; order Orectolobiformes; family Stegostomatidae; genus Stegostoma; species Stegostoma tigrinum. The sequence continues at coordinate 104,820,895 of NC_081360.1, forward strand.
CAGGGCTGAGAGGAAAGGCGATCCAATGTGAGCAAAGCCCCGGGTGCGTTTGCAGTTCCCACTGGAGAGGAGTCCATACGGTGAGCAGGGATTGCAGTCAACCAGGGCGAGAACAAACTGTGGTTCCACTCGGAAGGAGGATTTGCAGCAAATGTGGCAACCAGAAGGGAGGGGTAGGGTTTTAGATCTCCTGGGGCTGGCGTAGAAAAGGCAGGGGCTGTTCCCGAGGTATGTTCAGGAGACTTTCCAGTCAGGAAGGACCTGCTTCTGGGGAATCAAACGGATCAAGTGCCCAATGTCCTCCATCATCCCCATCCTCCGGGACTCACCCCCCCACTCTGCCCTCACCCCTCCACTCTGCCCTCACCCCCCCACTCTGCCCTCACCCTCCGACTCTGCCCTCACCCCCGACTCTGCCCTCACCCTGACTCTGCCCTCACCCCCACTCTGCCCTCACCCCCCACTCTGCCCTCACCCCGACTCTGCCCTCACCCCCCGACTCTGCCCTCACCCTGACTCTGCCCTCACCCCACCTCTTTGCATCCCCTCCACTTTGCCCTACTCTCACATTCTCCTATCCTAGTTTGCACATTCTCCCTGTGTCTGCGTGGGTTTCCTCTGGGTGCTCCAGTTTCCTCCCACAGTCCAAAAATATGCAGGTTAAGTGGATTGGCCATGCTAAATTGCCCATAGTGTGCAGGGGTGTGAGGGTTATTGGGGGATGGGTCTGGGTGGGATGCTGCAAGGGGTGGTGTGGACTTGTTGGGCTGAAGGGCCTGTTTCCACACTTTAGGGAATCTAATCTAATCTAATCTAATCTCCGCTTTGCCATCCCCCCACTCTGCCCTCCCCCCACTCTGCCCACCTCCCCCAGCTCTGCCCTGCACCCACCCCTATTCTGCCCAGCTGCCTTCACTGCTGAGATCCTCAATGGACATTTGAAGGGAAGCGGGTCAGGGTCATACTGGCAGTCAGAGAGCACTTACCATGTATTCCAGAAGGACAAGGGTGAGGAAAGAAGCAGTTCCATTTGTGTAGCACCTTTCAACATCCCTGGATGGCCCAAAGCACCTGAGAGTCATTGAGTTACTTTTTGGGGTGGAGTCACCGTTGTAATGTTGTTGTTGCAGTGATCCCCATTAAAATCGAGTTAAAGGAATGTGGTGTGAATAGAGATCAGAGATAATGGGAACTGCAGATGCTGGAGATTCCAAGATAATAAAATGTGAGGCTGGATGAACACAGCAGGCCAAGCAGCATCTCAGGAGCACAAAAGCTGACGTTTCGGGCCTAGACCCTTCATCAGAGAGGGGGATGGGGGGAGGGAACTGGAATAAATAGGGAGAGAGGGGGAGGCGGACCGAAGATGGAGAGTAAAGAAGATAGGTGGAGAAGGTGTGGGTGGGGAGGTAGGGAGGGGATAGGTCAGTCCAGGGAAGACGGACAGGTCAAGGAGGTGGGATGAGGTTAGTAGGTAGCTGGGGGTGCGGCTTGGGGTGGGAGGAAGGGATGGGTGAGAGGAAGAACCGGTTAGGGAGGCAGAGACAGGTTGGACTGGTTTTGGGATGCAGTGGGTGGGGGGGAAGAGCTGGGCTGGTTGTGTGGTGCAGTGGGGGGAGGGGATGAACTGGGCTGGTTTAGGGATGCAGTGGGGGAAGGGGAGATTTTGAAACTGGTGAAGTCCACATTGATACCATATGGCTGCAGGGTTCCCAGGCGGAATATGAGTTGCTGTTCCTGCAACCTTCGGGTGGCATCATTGTGGCAGTGCAGGAGGCCCATGATGGACATGTCATCAAGAGAATGGGAGGGGGAGTGGAAATGGTTTGCGACTGGGAGGTGCAGTTGTTTGTTGCGAACTGAGCGGAGGTGTTCTGCAAAGCGGTCCCCAAGCCTCCGCTTGGTTTCCCCAATGTAGAGAAAGCCGCACCGGGTACAGTGGATGCAGTATACCACATTGGCAGATGTGCAGGTGAACCTCTGCTTAATGTGGAATGTCATCTTGGGGCCTGGGATGGGGGTGAGGGAGGAGGTGTGGGGACAAGTGTAGCATTTCCTGCGGTTGCAGGGGAAGGTGCCGGGTGTGGTGGGGTTGGAGGGCAGTGTGGAGCGAACAAGGGAGTCACGGAGAGAGTGGTCTCTCCGGAAAGCAGACAGGGGTGGGGATGGAAAAATGTCTTGGGTGGTGGGGTCGGATTGTAAATGGCGGAAGTGTCGGAGGATAATGCGTTGTATCTGCCTCAACCCAATCTATCTCCTCCCACCTGGAAATCAGTTCTGGGACTGGAGCAGATTCCAGTCTCTCTCCTTTCTCTCTCTCTCTGTCATTCTGTGCTTTAAAAATATTCAGTGCCTGAGGCTAGAAGATTCTCCTGAAGTGCCTTCGCTGTGGCCGTATTGTGGGTTAAACAGAGTGGGCTGCTATTTGAGGGCAACCACATCATTCACACTGACATACCTGTCCCAGGGAGAGCTGGCAACTCGCCAGCAATTTCTGGCTGCAGGAGTCATCTTAAGAAACCATTACAAGAATTTCTGCATGCGCGCGCGTGTGAGTGTGTGTGTATGTGTGTGTGTGAGAGAGCGTGTGTGTGTGTGAGAGAGTGTGTGTATGTGTGGAAGAGTTTGTGTGCGTGTGTATGTGAGAGAGAGTGTCTATATGCATGTGTGTGTGTATGTATGTGTGAGAGTGTGTGTGTGTATGTGTGTGAGAGAGAGAGAGAGTGTGTTTCTGTGTGTGTGTGTGTGTGTGTGTGAGAGAGAGAGAGGGAGAGGGAGAGGGAGGGAGAAATGGAGTTTCTATGGAAGCGGGAAATGACTGACGTTAGTCAAAAGTACTTCATCCCGGGGTTGTCTCTTTAATTATGTGTTACTTAACATTTTTTACATTTATGGATCCTAGTTAATGTTTTTTGTCTCTCTCTCTCTCTCTCTGTAACTCCCACCTTCCCTCCCACTCTTTGTCTCCAGTTTGCAAACTGACATGTCACAGGAAGTGTGAACAGAAGGTAAGGCTTGTTTGCTGAATTCCATACTCATGTTTCTCGTTAAGCTGGCAGCATGGGCTATTGCTGTGGGGGAACTGAATGTGAAGGTGGGGTTGGCAGAGCTGGTTTGCTGGTGGGAGAGAGTTGGCGTTGGGTCTTGTGGGAAGAATGTTTGAAGCGGTGGGAGGGTTGGGGGGAGATTCTGTTCGACTCACCGCAGACTCATTCTTCAGATCATAATTATAACGTTAAAAATATTTGGAGTTGAAAGGGCCCTGACAGTGTTCTGTAGAACTCCCTCGGAGCTACAGTACTCCTACTTCATTTCCAAAGTCTGTAAAAAAAAATTGGAACAGGCCAAGTAAACATCCCCAGGCAGTCTGCAAGATTGGAATTTATCTTGAGGATTGGAATACAACGGGCAGGCAGTGATGTCCTGACTGGAAGAAGATCACCCATTGAGAGGAATGGGGCTCAGATCCTGGCCCCATTACCTCAGGGAAGAAGTCTCAGCCTGGGAGAGATTGCACAGCAGGAACACCAGAAAGAACCCCGCATTAGAAAGAGTTAAAGGAGAAGGCCATCTTGGAGAGACTCGGCTTGTGTTTCCTTCGGTTCCAACGGTTTGTAACGATGTCCAATTGCGATGTGTGGGATTATGGAAAGATTTTATACAGTCGGTAGAAAGAAAGCAATGCCTCAGATTGGGTAATCAAGGCAAGCAGATGGAATCTGGCAAACGGAATCAAAACATTGAGGAAGCAGCGGAGAAGGATAGTGGGAACAGTTCCCAGAAAGGTTGGAATGTTGGAGCTTTCGAGATGGAGAGTGACAGAGTTTAGGGAAGGTCAGGACATGCAAGGCAGACAAGGGGACTATAGGAGCATGTCAGAATTGAAATCTGAACACTGAATGACAGCATAGTCTCAAGGGGCAGAATGGCCTAATCCTGTTCCTGTGTTAACTTTCAAACAGGAAACAGTGCGGACTGTTGTCATGGAAACTGGTACCAGGGAGATGGATAAGGGAAATACCACACGGTCCTGGGAATGGGACTGAGTTCACTCAGAATGTGGGGTGCACATTTTAAGTAAACATGGCTCAAAATCTGCACAATGCTGTGGAAATGAAATTTTATTTTAAATAAAAGGAGACACATTGGGAAATGTCCCTCAATGTGATATTTGGAGGAAGTACATTCTTGACAAAATCAGAGTGGGGTGTCGAAGACTTGGGATTGTAAATGACTCACAGTGTATGGCATCAAGACCTAGTCCAAATGTGAGTAAATCTAACTGCCACGAGGGTCAGTGCTGAGGGAGTGCCGCACTGTCGGAGGGTCAGGGCTGAGGGAGTGCCGCACTGTCGGAGGGTCAGTGCTGAGGGAGTGCCGCACTGTTGGAGGGTCAGTGCTGAGGGAGTGCTGCACTGTCGGAGGGTCAGTGCTGAGGGAGTGCCGCACTGTTGGAGGGTCAGTGCTGAGGGAGTGCTGCACTGTCGGAGGGTCAGCGCTGAGGGAGTGCCGCACTGTCGGAGGGTCAGTGCTGAGGGAGTGCCGCACTGTCGGAGGGTCAGTACTGAGGGAGCGCCGCACTGTCGGAGGGTCAGTACTGAGGGAGTGCCGCACTGTTGGAGGAAGCCTGATGTTTCACTATGTGCAGTCTGCTTAGTGGATCATCTCAGAATCTGAAGTAAAATCAGAAATTGTCATAAAAACGCAGAGACCTGGCAGTATCTGTGGAGAGAAAGCAGAGGTAATCCTGAGTTTTTCCAACAATTTCTGTTTCTGTTTCTGATTTATAGTATCCACAGTTCTTTGTGTTATATCTGCCTGAGTGAAGATGCTGATGCTGTGCTCTGATGGCAATACGCAATAAATATAACTCTGCTATTTGTAAGTTGTCACGAAAGTGAAAGATTTTGTTAAATATTTTCAGCATTCCCCAGGTTCTTTGCTGTTCGGTCCTGGGTTGTTAGAGATCATGGTCAAGGCTTTTGTTTCTTCGAAGAGTAACTGTTCATTATAAGAGTTCATCAAATAGAGTCTAGTTGTGGGTAGATATGTATAAACCATTGGAATACAATGCTGCTATTAAAGCTGTAATCCTGTTATAAACTCACCCATACACAGAGAAGGAAGCACAGGATGGCGGGAATGACTGGGAAAGCCGCTCAGTGGTTTCTGTTCGCAGCATCTACCGAGAAGGTTCTTGTGCGGATCAAAACACTGTTTCTCTCTCTTTCTTCTCCGGATGCTTCCAGTGTCGGTGACACGGGGTGGCTAGATCACATGTAGAAAAACTCCCTAGCTTCTTCGTTTGATGTTATGGCTTGCAGCAACTGCTGAAGGTCAATGAGAATCGTTTTCTTCAGGTTTAAAGAGGTTTTTACTGCTTGGAACAGAGACAGCTCTTGGGCTAGGGGAGTACAGATCTTTTCACCTTCTCTTGTGAGGAGTCCTTCACGATTAGCTCCCAGAGAACTGTTCAGGTAGCTGTTGGCAAATAGTGGTCCTTTGTCATCGATAAAGGGTCACCAGTGTCCAGACAATCCTTTAGTTGTCATTTGTCTCCGTTTGCACACAGCCTTGGACCTAGCTCCTCCACATCTGCTCCTACTGCTGCTTGAACCAGGAGCTGTGTAAACATTGCTTATGATGAGTATCCAGTTCAATAACAAACAGTAAACACTTGGTAACCCTTGGTTTGTAAAATACTTCTTTTCTCATTTCATTCCACCTTTAAATAAAGAAAGATACAGTCTCTACATTGTAGAGCAGTAGAGTAAGAAGTTGCAATGTGTAGCATCATTCACGTAACTAAACATATGTCACAACATCATGGTCATTTTTTTATTCATTTGTGAGATGTGGGTGTCGCTGACTGGGGCCAGCATTTATTCTCCGTCCCTAGCTGCCCCTTGAGAAGGTGGGGGTGAGCTGCCTTCTTGAACCTTGGGAATCCACCTGCTGTAGTTTGACCCATAATTCCCTGGGGGAGGGAATTCCAGATTTTTCCAGGGAATTCTGGAATTCCCTCCCTAAGGGCATTGTGGGTCAACCCACAGCACGTGGACTGCAGCGGTTCAAGAAGTCAACTCACCCCCACCTTCTCAAGGGGCAACTAGGGATGGGCAATAAATGCTGGGCCCAGCCAGTGGAGTCCATGTCCCATGAACAATTTGAGAATAGTCAGATCGGCCATCATATGGGGCTGAATGGCCTACCTGATCTTTAGGATTGAGTTTTACTGATTTTGCTGACAGCCATGCGCAGCTGCAGGACATTTCCTGCCCATTAGATTTCATTCTCCGAACAGTAAATGACAACATTGACATTTCCACTCCAAATCGCTTTCTGTAACCAAAGACTCACCTTGTGTGATTCATGCACCAGGACACCCAGATCCCTCTGTACCACAATGTTCTGCCATCCCTCTCTGTTTAAATCACATGCAGTGGTTCTTATCCTTCGTTCGATGATGGATAAGTTCGTATCATCCACATGTTATGTTTTATTAGAGGGGGAATTGAACGCGTGAGTGGAGAGATTATGCCTCAGGTATACAGGGTACTGGTCAGACCTGATCTGGAATACTGTGTACAGCACTGCTCCGTAATTACAGAGGGATGGTCATGCTGGAAGCTGTTCAGAGAAGGTTTACCAGGCAAATCACTGGAATGAGGGGATCACCTTCTGAGGAAATGCTGGATAGACTGGGCCAGTAACTTCGTGAGGTTAGAAGAGACAGAGGGGACTGAATTGAAACAAATAAGACCCTGAAGGGAGTTGACTTGGGTTGAGGAATATGTAGAGGATGGCTTCTCTTGTGGGAGAACTGAGAACTAGGGGTCGCTGTTTAAAATTAGGGGGCCACCCATTTATAACAGAGATGAGGAATTTTTTTTTCAGAGCGTTGTGCATTTTTCGAATTCATTTCATCCAAAGGCCAGAGGATGCAGAATCTTTAAATGTTTTTAAGGCTGAGTGAGATCGATTCTTGCTGACTGAGGGGGTGAAAAATCATTGCAGGATATGCAGGAATGTAGAGCTGAGGTAAAATTTGATCAGCCATGATGTTATTGAAGATAGGAGCATGCTGAAACAGCTGAGTGGTCTCCTGTTGTCCTAAAGTTCTTGTACTCCATCGGCTACATTCTTCCCACTCACTCAATCAATACCCATTTAAACAAAAACAGAAGTTGCTGGAAAAACTCAGCAGTTCCGGCAACATTTGTGAAGAAAAATCAGTACAAAATGCAGAGGATTAGAATTGTGGGAGATATAGCAGTTTGGATCGGAAATTGGCTTATTGAAAGAAGACAGAGGGTGGTAGTTGATGGGAAATGTTCATCCTGGAGACCAGTTACTAGTGGTATACCGCAAGGGTCGGTGTTGGGTCCACTGCTGTTTGTCATTTTTATAAATGACCTGGATGAGGGCGTAGAAGGATGGGTTAGTAAATTTGCAGACGACACTAAGGTTGGTGGAGTTGTGGATAGTGACGAAGGATGCTGTAGGTTGCAGAGAGACATAGATAAGCTGCAGAGCTGGGCTGAGAGGTGGCAAATGGAGTTTAATGCAGACAAGTGTGAGGTGATGCACTTTGGTAGGAGTAACCGGAAGGCAAAGTACAGGGCTAATGGTAAGGTTCTTAGTAGTATAAATGAGCAGAGAGATCTCGGTGTCCATGAACACAGATCCTTGAAGCTGCCACCCAGGTTGACAGGGCTGTTAAGAAGGCATACAGTGTTTTAGCTTTTATTAATAGGGGGATCGAGTTGCAGAACCAAGAGGTTATGCTGCAGCTGTACAAAACTCTGGTGTGGCCGCACTTGGAGTATTGTGTACAGTTCTGGTCACCGCATTATAAGAAGGATGTGGAAGCTTTGGAAAGGGTGCAGAGGAGATTTACTAGGATGTTGCCTGGTATGGAGGGAAGGTCTTACGAGGAAAGGCTGAGGGACTTGAGGCTGTTTTCATGAGAGAGAAGAAGGTTGAGAGGTGACTTAATTGAAACATATAAAATAATCAGAGGGTTAGATAGGGTGGATAGGGAGAGCCTTTTTCCTAGGATGGTGATGGCAAGCACGAGGGGGCATAGCTTTAAATTGAGGGGTGAAAGGTATAGGAGAGATGTCAGAGGTAGTTTCTTTACTCAGAGAGCAGTAAGGGAATGAAACGCTTTGCCTGCAACGGTAGTAGATTCGCCAACTTTAGGTACATTTAAGTCGTCATTGGACAAGCATATGGACGTACTTGGAATAGTGTAGGTTAGATGGGCTTGAGATCGGTATGACAGGTTGGCACAACATCGAGGGCCTAAGGGCTTGTACCGTGCTGTAATGTTCTATGTTCTATGTTCTATGTTCTAAAATTTTGGGTCCAGTGACCCTGCTTCAGAACTAAGTTCGGAGGAAGGGTCATCGCACCCGAAATGTTCAGTTGGATTTTCCTTCACAGATGCTGCCAGACCTGCTGAGCTTTTCGAGCAACTTCTGTTTTTGTTCCTGATTTATAGCATCCACAGTTCTTTCTTTTTTTCCTTTAATGCCCATTTAAAGATTCTTTTGCAGTTACTTGACAACTCAGTTTCTGATCCATCGGTCTTCGGCAAATGTAGCAACCCCACATTCTCATTGAATCAAATGTCATCAAACATTCCCAACACAGGGACAGCACGGGGTTGGATACAGAGTAAAGCTCCCTCTACACCGTCCCCCCATCAAACACTCCCAGGACAGCACAGCACTGGGTTAGATACAGAGTAAAGCTCCCTCTACACTGTCCCCATTCAAACACTCCCAGGACAGGGACAGCATGGGGTTAGATACAGAGTAGAGCTCCATCTACACTGTGCCCCATCAAACACTCCCAGGGCAGGGACAGCACAGGGTTAGATACAGAGTAAAGCTTCCTCTACACTGTCCCCATCAAACACTCCCAGGGACAGGGACAGCGTGGGGTTAGATACAGAGTAAAGCTTCCTCTACACTGTCCCCATCAAACACTCCCAGGACATGGACAGCATGGGGTTAGATGGAGAGTAAAATTCACTCTCAACAGTTCCCATTGAAGTCTCCCACTGGGAACCTATTTAAAATATACTTATCCTTATGGTATTGATCGTGATATATTTGTTATGGCCTTACTGCGCTGGGGTGGCTTGTGGACCCGTTGACCGTGGGTTTGATAAAATGGGAAGTGAATTGTTTTGTTGTGGGACCCAATGACCTTTCTCGTGGTGGTGATTGAGATAGAAAGGGCATGGTGTTTGAGGGTGAAGGGATTGGCACCTAAATTCGAGCTCAGTCTTTGTTGGGAAGGTTCAAAATTGGCATTTGCTTCATCGATGGAGCCCCTCAGAGATCTTCGCCAACAGTGGGCACCGGGGTGGGGGTGTGGGGGGGCCCCGCACAGTCACAGTCAGAACATGAACATAAAACAAACAGAAGGCCCTGATAGGAATTGTGTACAGGCCTGGCCATAGTCAGGATGTGGGGAAGAAAATAAATCAGGAGCAAGAAAAGCTCCTTTCCAAGAGGTTGTGCTGAAGCTGGACAAAACTCTGGTGCGGCCGCACTTGGAGTATTGCATACAGTTCTGGTCACCGCATTATAAGAAGGATGTGGAAGCTTTAGAAAGGGTGCAGAGGAGATTTACTAGGATGTTGCCTGGTATGGAAGGAAGGTCTTACAAGGAAAGGCTGAGGGACTTGAGGCTGTTTTCATGAGAGAGAAGAAGGTTGACAGGTGACTTAATTGAATCATATAAAATAATCAGAGGGTTAGATAGGGTGGATAGGGAGAGCCTTTTTCCTAGGATGGTGATGGTGAGCACGAGGGGGCATAGCTTTAAATTGAGGGGTGAAAGATATAGGAGAGATGTCAGAGGTAGTTTCTTTACTCAGAGAGTAGTAAGGGAATGGAACGCTTTGCCTGCAACGGTAGTAGATTTGCCAACTTTAGGTACATTTAAGTCATCATTGGACAAGCATATGGACGTACATGGAATAGTGTAGGTTAGATGGGTTTGAGATCAGTATGACAGGTTGGCACAACATCGAGGGCCGAAGGGCCTGTACTGTGCTGTAATGTTCTATGTTCCATGTTCACTGTTAAAAGCCATGGAAGAAAGGTATGATTACAATAATCTTGGGGACTTCAATCTGCAGGTGGACAGGGATAAGCAGCTTGGGAGTGGATCCCAAGAAAAGGAATTTACGGATTGTCCACAAGATGGTTTTTATGGAGCAGTTTGTGGTAAGCCCACTAGGGAACAGGCAGTTCTGGATTTTCTGACATGTAATGAGGCAGATCGATTAAGGAGCTTAAGGAGACGGTGACTGTAATCCACTAGAATTCACTCTGCAGTGTGAGAGGGAGGAGCTGGATTCAGATGTAGCAGCGTTACAATTGAGTAAAGGGAATGACAAAGACATGAGGGAGGAGCTGCCCAGAGTTGATTGGAAGGGGAGCCTCGCAGGGAAGGCAGTGGAGCAGCAATTGCAGGAGATTCTGGAGGCAAATCAGGAGGCATAGCAAAAAAAATCATCCCAAGGAAGAAGAAACACTCTAAGGGGAGGATAAAATACCGTGGCTGACAAGAAAAGCCAGGGACAGCATAAAAGCAAATGATAAAGCAGACAATGTTGTGAGAACCAGTGGGAAGCCACAGGATTAGGAACCCTTTTTAAAAACCAGCAGAGGATAACTAAACAAACAATAACAGGGAATAGCAGGTAGAATACAAGGCCAAGCTGGTTTGAAGTATAAAAGAAGCTTGCAAGTGATTTTAGATATCTAAAAGGTAGGAGAGAGACAAGAGTGAACATTGGATTGCTGGAAGAATGAAGCTGGGGAAGTAGTAATTGGAAACAGACACAAGGTGGAAGAACTGATTTGGCACTTTGCATCAGTTTTCACAGGGGAAGACGCTCGCAGCATAGCAGAACTTCAGGAGAGCCTGGGGGTAGAGGTGAGTGTAGTGACCAACACTCAGGAGAAGGTGCTGGGGAAGGTGAAAGGTCTGCAGGTGGATGACTCACCCAGATCAGATGGTCTACACCCCAGGGTTCTGATGGAGATCGCTGAGGAGATTGCAGAGGCGGTGTTGGTGATCTTTCAGGAATCACTGGAGTCAGGGAGGGTCCCAGAGGACTGGGAAATGGTTGATGTAACACCCCGTTTAAGGAGGGAGGGAGGCAGAAAACAGGAAACTATAGGCCGGTTAGCCTGACCTCAGTCGTTGGTGAGATTTTATAGTCCATTATTGAGGATGAGATTGTGGAGGACTGAACTGCTGGGTAAAATAGGGCGGAGTTAGCACGGCTTCATCAAGGGGAGGTCAGGCCTGACAAATCTGTTAGAATTCTTTGAGGAGGTAACAAACAAGTTAGACAAGAGTGAGTCAGTGGATGTGATCTATTTGGATTTCCACAAGACCTTTGACAAAGTGCTGCACAGGAGGCAGTGAAATAAGATGAGTGATGATTTCAGGGGCAATGTATTAGAATGGATAGACGATTGGGTGACAAACAGAAGGCAGAGAGTAGGAATAAAGGGATGTTTTTCAGCATGGCAGCCAGCGACTAGTGGAGTTCTGCAGGGGTCAGTGTTGGGACCACAGCTGTTCATGATATGCACAAATGACCAGGACGAAGGAGCTGAGGGCATTGTTGCTAAGTTTGGAGATGACACAGAGATAGGTGGAGGGACAGGTAGTGTTGAGGAAGTGAGGGGGCTGCAAAAGGACTTGGACAGACCAAGAGAGTGGACAACGCAGTGGCAGATGGAATACAATGTGGGAAAGTGGGAGGCTATGAAGAATAGAGGCATAGACTGTTATCTAAATAGGGAAAGGGACTTAAGAAATCCTGAACTAAGACTCTTACAGTTAATGTGCAGGGTCAGTTGGCAGTTAGGAAGGCAAATGCCATGTTGACATTCATTTCAAGAGAGTCAGAATACAGGAGTGGGGAGGTCCTACTAAAGCCGTATAAGGCTCTGGCGGACCACATTTAGAGTATTGTGAGCTGTTTTAAGGAAGGATATACTGGTGTTGGAGGGGGTCCAGAGGAGGTTGACAAGAATGCCCCTGGGGATGAAGGGTTTGTCACAAGAAGAATGCTTAAGGACTCTGATTTGATTTGATTTATTATTGTCACATGTACTGAGATACAGTGAAATGTTTTCAAGAGGCGATATAACGTTTAGATACAGCACGTGGGATGAATGGAATTTAAGGTTATGGGGAGAAATCAGGGTTAAGGTGTTGAGTTAGATGCTCAGCCATGATCGTGATGAATGGCAGACTTGGCTCGAAGGGCCTTCTGCTCCTATCTTCTATGTATTCTTTTGTGTGTGATCGAGACAAATCATACCTCACATAAGTACATCAGGGAAATAGAGCAGCAAGTAGAATAAAGTGTTACAGCTACAGAGAAGGTGCAGTGAAAGATCAACTCTGAAAAATGAGAGGTCCATTCATAAATCTAATAATAGCAGGGAAGAAGCTGTTCTTGAATCTGTTGGTACATGTTTTTGAGCTTTTACATCCCCTGCCTGATGGAAGAGGGTGGAAGAGAGTAAAACAGGGATGGGAGGGATGTTTGATTATGTTGGATGCTTTCCCAAGGAAATGGGAAGTATAGATGGAGTCAATGAATGGTTACGTGGAACAGCCCCTTTTCCACACCTACACAGGCCCCAAACCCCACCTCTTCCTCCGTTACATTGATGACTGTATCGGCGCCACCTCGTGCTCCCAAGAGGAAGTCGAACACTTCATTACTTCACCAACCACCCCAACCTCAAGTTCACCTGGACCATCTCCAACACATCCCTCACTTTCCTGGATCTCTCTGTCTCCATCTCCGGCAACCACCTAGAAACTGATATCCATTTCAAGCCCACCGACTCCCACAGCTACCAGAATACACCTCCTCCCGCCCACCTTCCTGCAAAAATTCCATCCCCTATTCCCAATTCCTCCGCCTCCGCTGCATCTGCTCCCAGGATGAGGCAGTCTAGTCTCGTACATCTCAGATGTCCTCTTTCTTCAAGAACCGCAACTTAACCCCGACAGTGGTCGAGAACGCCCTCGAAAGTGTCTCCCGCATTTCCCGCAACACATCCCTCACACCCCGTCCCCGCAATAACCGCCAAAAAAGAATCCCCCTTGTCCTCACACACCACCCCACCAACCTCCGGATCCAACGCATCATCCTCCAACACTTCCACCATCTACAATCAGACCCCACCACTAAAGACATTTTTCCGTCCCCAACCTTGTCTGCCTTCCGGAGCAACCACTCTCTCCGGGACTCCCTTGTCCGCTCCCGCACACCTCCAACCCCACCACACCCGGCTCCTTCCACTGCAACCGCAGGAAGTGCTACACTTGCTCCCACACCTCCTCCCACACCCCCATCCCAGGCCCCAAGAAGACTTTCCTCATTAAGCAGATGGTCACCTGCACGTCTGCCAATGTGGTATACTGTATCTACTGTACCCGGTGTGGCTTCGTCTACATTGGGGAAAGCAAGCGGAGGCTTGGGGACTGCTTTGTAGAACACCTCTGCTCGGTTCGCAACAAACAACTGCACCTCCCAGTCGCGAACCATTTCAACTCCCCCTCCCATTCCTCAGATGACATGTCCATCATGGGCCTCCTGCAGTGCCACAAGGATGCCACCCGAAGGTTGCAGGAACAGCAACTTGTATTCCACTTGGGAACCCCGCAGCCCAATGGTATCAATGTGGATTTCACAAGCTTCAAAACCTCCCTTCCCCCCGCTGCATCCCAAAACCAGCCCAGCTCGTCCCCTCCCCCACTGCATCCCAAAACCAGCCCAGCTCGTCCCCTCCCCCACTGCATCCCAAAGCCAGCCCAGCTCGTCCCCTCCCCCCACTGCATCCCAAAACCAGCCAAGCTCATCCCCGCCTCCCTAACCTGCTCTTCCTCTCACCTATCCCCACCTCTCACCTCAAGCCGCACCTCCATTTCCTACCTACTACCCTCATCCCACCCCCTTGACCTGTCTGTCCTCCCTGGACTGACCTATCCCCTCCCTACCTCCCCACCCCCACTCACCTCTGCAGGCTCCATCCCCGCCCCTTTAACTTGTCTGTCTCCTCTCCACCGATCTTCTCCTCTCTCCATCTTTGATCCACCTCCCCCTCTCTCCCTATTTATTTCAGAGCCCTCTCCCCCTCCCCCTTTTCTGATGAACGGTCTAGGCCCGAAACGTTGACTTTTGTGCTCCTAAGCTGCTGCTTGGCCTGCTGTGTTCATCCAGGTCTACACTTTGTTATCTTGGATACTCCAGCATCGGCAGTTCCCATTATCTCTGATACAATGAATGGAAAGCTGGTTTGTGTGGTGGACTAGGCTATGTTCATATCTCTGTAACTTCTTGCTATCAAGAGCAGAGAAGTTGCCATGCCGAGCTGTGATGCAACTGGGTCTGTATTGGATGGAGCTTAGAAGGATCTGTATTGGATGGAGTTTAGAAGGATCTGTATTGGATGGAGTTTAGAAGGATCTGTATTGGATGGAGTTTAGAAGGATGAGAGGCGATCTCAGTGACCCTTACAGGATACAGAGTGGCCTTAGCAGAGTGGACGTGGAGATGATGTTTTCCTGAGTAATAGAGACTTGGACACAAGGGCACAGCCTTATGGTGAAGGACAAACGTTTTGAACTGAGATGAGCAGTAATTTCTTTGGGTGAATCTGTGGAGCTCATTGTCACAGAGGGCTGTGGAGACCAAGTGATTGAGAGTATTTAAGACAGAGATAGATGGGCTCTTGATTAGTAAGGAAGATCAAGGGTTTTTGGAGAAAGGCAAGAAAATGGGGTTGAGAAATATATCCACCATGATCGAATGGTGGAAAAGGGTTCAATGGGCTGAATAGGCTAGTTATGATTTTGTAGTCTTAATTAATGTGACCCAAAGCCTAACCTTATGTTTATCCCTAACCCAAACCCTAACCTATCCTAATTCCAACTCTACGCTTATCCATATCCCTATCTTTATTTCTATCCACACCCCTAATCCTCTCACTATCTCTATACTTGTTCACACTTCTATCAATATCCTCAAGCCTAACACTACCTCTAACCTTCTCCTTCTCTTCCTATCCTTATCCTAACACTACCCCTGACTTTATCTTAGCCCTTATTCATAATCCTATCTTTTTCCTAATGCTATCCCTAACCCTCCTTCTCTTCCTATCCTTATCCTAACACTCCCCCTGACTTTATCCTAGCTCTTATCCATAATCCTATCTTTTTCCTAATGCTATCCCTAACCTTCCTTCTCATCCTATCTCTCCCCCACTTGTTATCCCCAACCCTAACGTTATCCCTACCTAATTAATCCCTAAATCTATCCTTATTTCTACCCCTATCTCTAACCCTATCCTAAATGCTCCCGTTATTCCTATCCTTACACCTAGCCCTATTCTGAACACTATCCCTGTCCTTTTCCCTATCGTTATCACTAACTGGAATAACTCCACAGAGGCTGGTATCCTGTCTGGACACTGATCCAGCTCCCTTACAGCCTGGTCTCAGATCCTCCCGCCTTAATCTATCAGAAAAAACATTTAGCATCACCCCAGAGTGGGTGAGAAAGGTAGCATTCTGTCCCCTGGGGGCTCAATTATTTTACACACCTTCTTGGTCAATGATTTTTTTTAATGAGGCCAGCTTTTTATGTTCAGATTCAGGAATTAAATTTACTTTTCCCAAGCAGCAGGGTACGATTTGAGCTGGTGTTGACTGGATTGGTAATCCAAGCTTGTACGACTGAGTGAATATTTGTTCATCGATTTGTTTTTAGAACATAGAACATAGAACATTACAGCACAGTACAGGCCCTTCGGCCCTCGATGTTGTGCCGACCTGTCATACCGATCTCAAGCCCATCTAACCTACACTATTCCATGTACGTCCATATGCTTATACAATGACGCCTTAAATGTACCTAAAGTTGGCGAATCTACTACCGTTGCAGGCAAAGTGTTCCATTTCCTTACTACTCTCTGAGTAAAGAAACTACCTCTGACATCTGTCCTATATCTTTCACCCCTCAATTTAAAGCTATGCCACCTCGTGCTCGCCGTCACCATCCTAGGAAAAAGGCTCTCCCTCTCCACCCTATCTAACCCTCTGATTATTTTATATGTCTCAATTAAGTCACCTCTCAACCTTCTTCTCTCTAATGAAAACAGCCTCAAGTCCCTCAGCCTTTCCTCGTAAGACCTTCCCTCCATACCAGGCAACATCCCAGTAATTCTCCTCTGCACCCTTTCCAAAGCTTTTTAATTTTTCATTGGCTGTGGACGTCACTGGAAGAGCAGCATTTGTCGCCCATTCCTAAATTAATGAGTGCCGTTCTGTGTGCGAGGATGATTGTGTGTGCCTGGGCTTGTACTGCGTGGATGTGGAGATTCATGTCAATCTCTCTCTCTCTCTCTCTCTCTCTCTGTATATGGGGTTCTGGTTTTGTGTGTTTACATTGAACTGTGTTCAGTTTACAGCAGGCCATTTATCACCTCTGCACCAGAGTTACTGTTCCAAATGAGGCACCTCCCACACTATTGTATCTGTGTGTGCCTATCTGCATGTGTGTCTATCTGTGTTTGTAGGGGTTTCTGTCTGAGTTCGTAGGGGTTTCTGCCTGTGTTTGCAGGGGTTTCAGTCTGTGTTTGTAGGTGCTTCTGCCTGTGTTTATAAGGGTTTCTGTCTCTGCCTGTGTTTCTATGGGTTCCTGTTCTTCTGTCTGCCTGTGTTTCTATGGGTCCCTGTCCTTCTGTCTGCCTGTGTTTCTGAGGGTTCCTGTCCTTCTGTCTGCCTGTGTTTCTAAGGGTTCCTGTCTATCTGTCTGCCTGTGTTTCTAGGGGTTCCTGTCTTTCTGTCTGCCTGTGTGACAGTATTAGGTCAGTGTGTTGTTTTCTGATTTCCAGCCCTCCTCCCCATTCGCTTACACTGAACCCTTGATTGAGCAGGTAGAGGGCCCAGTGAGGGGCCACTGCATAGGGAGCTGTGGTTGAACTTGGCGAGTTAGTTAGTAAGAATGAGAAGGGTTAAAGCAGAGAACAGGACTGGCTGACCCAGAGGAGGTAGGCCTCAATGTAATCTGTCATCCAATTAATGGTCGTCTGGTTCCAGTTTGCTGATTTGATAAGTGGAGAGGATTTTAAAAAAAACTGATTTCCCCATGACCTGTGAGGAATTCACAGCTGCATCGTGTTACCAACAGGAATCTGACAGGACTCAATGTGAACGCACGTGGCAGGGGTGGGGGTGGGGGGCAGTGGGGGCGCAGTGAAGGCATGAAAGGTGATTTCAGGATTCTATAGGGGATCCATGAGCTAGTGGTTGTCCCTCAGTGTGTCTAGTGTGTGGGAAGCTGTGATGTTTCCCTTGTATTTCCCCAAACGTTTGATTGTTGCCCATGATCCTCCAGTGTCTCCCTGACAGTCACACGGCATAGAAACAGGCCCTTCGGCCCCCTCTGTCTATACTGACCCGCTAACACCAAGCTACACTAATCCGATTCCCCTGCACTTGGTCCATAGTCCGCAATACCCTGGCATTTTAGGTGCTCATCTCGAAGCTTTTTAAATAGAACATAGCACATAGAGCATTACAGTGCAGTACAGGCCCTTTGGCCCTCAACGTTGTGCCGACCTGTGAAACCAATCTGAAACCCATCTAACCTACACTATTCCATTATCATCCATATGTTTATCCAAAGACCATTTAAATGCCCTTAAACTTGGTGAGTCTACTACTGTTGCAGGCAGGGCATTCCACGCCCTTACTACTCTCTGAGTAAAGAACCTACCTCTGACTTCTGTCCTATGTCTATCACCCCTCAATTTTAAGAGATCACCTGCCTCAGGCAGCACCTTCCATATTTCTAACACACTCTGGGTGAAATAAAAATATTTCCCCAGATCTCCTGTAAACGACTTACTCCTCACCTTGTGGCCCCCCTACCCCCAGGTCTTAGACACATCTGCCTTGGGAAACCATTCCCCGTGATCTACTCTGTCTATGCCTCTCATACTTCAGTCAGAGTTACCATCTCACCCCCCACTTCAACCTCCTCTGCTCCAGGGAAAACAAACTCAGCCATTCTTGTCTCTCTGTGTAACAGAGACTTGTCACCTCAGGCAACATCCTGGTGAATCTTGTTCACACCACCCCCCCAGCACAATCACGCCCTTCCGATAACACGGAGACCGGAACTGCAGACCTTGTTCCAGCTGTGGCCGAACCAATGTTTTATAAAGTTGTAACAAGACTTCCTTGCTCCTATATTCTGGGTGAAGGAGGGCATCCCATATGCCTTCTTCACTACCATGCCCACCTGTACTGACCCCTTCAGGGATCTATGGACTTGTACGCCAAGGTCCCTTTGTTCCTCAGTACTCCCTCAGCACCTACCGTTCATTGTGTAAATCATTCCCACATTATTCCTCACAAAAAGCATCACCTTGCATTTGTCAGGATTAAATTCCATCTGCCATCGGTCTGCCCAAATATACCAGCTGAACAATGCCAGACTGTCACCATTCTCCGCATTATCAACAAAACCACTGAGTTTGTGTCATCTGTAAACATCCAACATTTTCTGGACTTTCCAGTATCTCCCACATTGTCCAGTATCTGCCTCATTGTCCAGCTTCTCCCTCATTGTCCAGTATCTCCCTCATTCCCCGCATTGTCCAGTATCTCCCTCATTCCCCTCATTGTCCAGCAATCCCGTCATTGTCCAGCAATCCCCTCATTGTCCAGCTTCTTGTGGTGTTCCTTTTCCTCGTGGGGAGAGCGGTGTCACAGGTCAGAATGCCATGTAGAAGAGAAGTTGGACGAGGTGTTGTTATCTCTTGCCTTGTGCCCAGTCTTGCTGCTCTCTCCCAATCACGTTCACTGCTTCTGGGCTACATCTATGTTAGAAAAGTTGGTTCTCTGCACAGACCGTTTCCCACATTAGAAAACTAGAGAGTATTCTGTAATTATTTAATTTCAGTGGGAGAATATTGTTTAAAAACCATTGGCCAGAACGCAGAGCTCTGAGAGGGATGTAACACAATAATATTTATTAATTCCCAGGCTATTTTTATGCTTTTTTTAAATAAAGCTGCAACCAGATTCAGACAATGACCTTGACCCGAACACATTGCAGCTTCTTGCTCAGTTCTGCAGTCTGATTTTTCCCCAACATTTACATCCCTCCACTATGCCCCCTGAGGAGACTGCTTATCCTGGGATAATCTCCCAAGGTTTCAAAAGCACAGCTAGTAACAGGTCATCGACCCCACCTCTCGATCTGAGCCAGCCAATTACACACTCTCTGCCCTTACTCTGCTTAGAAAGAAAAGGCAACATTACTTCACATTGAGATTCTCATCCAGTGCCACAAACAAGGGGAATCCTCCCGGCCCTCTGTCCCCTCTCCAATCTGGTGTATACCATTTCCTATCACACCCCTTTGCCATATCCCCACCCCATCTCAACCTATGGGTCTCTCCTGCCCTCCCCTCCCCCAGCCCCCTGCGGCCCTAAGGGTCTGGCCCCTCCTGCTCCCCCTCTGGGACTCTGTGGATCTGGTCCCTTCCCCATCGGTCCATGGGTCTGCACCCCCACCCACCTCTTGGCCCTGTGGTTCTTCCTCCCCCCCTTCCACCAGGGTCCCATGGGTCCAGCCCTCAGGGTCCAGTTAGATTGCGCCCCCCGCCACACTAAACAAGGATCAAGCCAAATGAGTTGGCTGTCATGAGCGAATCCTGCTGTTTGTGGTATTTTGCTCAAACCGAATTGTGTAGTCTACTGAATTCAGTGGCTGTACTGGGTGGGATGGTCAGCTGTGGCAGTGGGGGAGTCGCGGTGGGGGAGGAAACGTCAGCCTTCCTGCTCCTCTGTTGCCACTTGGCCTGCTGTGTCCATCCAGCTCTGCACCTTGTCATCTCACGCTGACCATATTCCCAGATAAACTGGTCCCATTTGCCTGCTCCTGGCCCATATGCCTGCAGACATTTCCTATTCATGTAGCTGCCCAAATCTCTTTTCAATGTTATAACTGTGCCTGCAACTGCCACTTCCTCTGACAGCTCATTCCGCACACTAGCCCCTCAGCTCCCTTCTAAACCTTCCTCCTCTTGCCTGAAATAATGCCCCCTCCTTGTGAACTCCACTCACCTAGGGAACACGCTTTTGCTTAATGCCTCTATGCCCCTATGATTTTATAAACCTTTCCCCTCAACCTTCAGTGAAAAAAGCCCCAGCCTGTCCCGCCTGTATTTATAACTCAAACCCTCCATTCCCAGCAACATCCTGGTAAATCTTTTCTGAACCCTCTCCAATTTGATAATATCCTTCCTATAGCAGGGTGACCAGAACTCCACACAGTACTCCATAAGATACTTTAGAGACTTTTAAGTGACTCTTGGATAGGCGCATGGAGGATAGTAAAATGTAGGGTATGCAGGGTAGATTGATCTGAGTAGGACAATGGGTCGGGACAACGTTGTGGGCGGAAGGATCTGTTCTATGTTCTAAGAGGCCTCACCAACATAGTGTACAAACACAACACAATGTCCCAACTCTTATACCCAAAGCTCTGAGCCATGAAGGCAAGCATTCTAAACACCTTCTTAACCATCCGGTCTATGTGTGATGCAAGTTTCGAAGCATTATTTACCTGAATCCCAGGATCTGTCTGTTCTATAACACTATCCAGGGCCCTACCATTAATTGTATAAGTTCTGCCCTTATTTTGTTTGTATTTACTTTGCACTTACCCAAATTAAACTCCACCTGGTTTGGAGGAGGCAGGGATGGTGGTGAAGAGAGTGTGCAGAACCCATTCTGCGCCCGATTGGCCTGATAAGGGCTGGGTTAGGGAGTCAGTTATTAAAACACTGAGCCATAGCCGGTTACAAAATGGATAGCATCAATTTAAGATAAATTACAGATTAGAGAATCACACTGGCTTATTGGTTAATGAGACCGACTTGGCTGGGAATTGAGAATCACTGGAACTGAGAATCTGACAGTTGTCCACTCCCTTACCCTGGACCCTCACTATTGTGTCACCTGAATCTGATTTTGGATGGGGTTCCACACTGGGGGAGATCAGCAAGCAAAGGCCAGGCAGGAACAGCTGAGGGCTGGGTACCGGGGGATATTCACTGGTTCAGGCCCACATGGCAAAACCAGCCAGGCACTCAGCTCCATCAAACAAATTTATTTTGTGTTTTCTGAGCCTTTGACCAGCCATCATTAAACGCTGATCTGATCCTGTTTGAAACAAGTTCAAGTTAATAATTACTGTACAAAATGATGCTTAGAGCTGGAGGTTTGAGATAAACTGACTGCTTCCTACCCAGAGATTGGGTCTCTCTCACTGACCTTCTGAATCAGTTATCTCTGTTCTTCCCCAGAAGATACCATAGAATCCCCACACTGTGGGGTCAAAGCATTCAGCCCAATAAGTCCACACTGACCCTCCAAAGACCATTAACCCAGACCCATTCCCCTACCTTGACCCTGTAACTCTGCGGCTAATGCACCTAACCTACACATCCCTAAACATTAGAGGACAATTTAGCACGGCCAATCCATGCTAACCCGCACATCTTTGGACTGTAGGAGAAAACTGGAGCACCCGGAGGAAACTCACGCAGACACGGGGAGAATGTGCAAACTCCACACACGCACAGTTGCCCGGGGGTGGAATCGAACCCAGGTCCCTGGTGCTATGAGGTAGCAGTGCTAACCACTGAGCCACCGTGCCACCCTCAATATGTTCAAAATGTTCCAACATTTTTCCAGCTGCAAGGCTGGCTCAGATTAAACTGCAGCCTGGGGAAGAATTGAACACCCACAGCTCTCTCAATAAGATCAACTCAGCAACGTTGTTGAGGGAGAGTGGGGCTTAATAAGTTCATGAGAGATAGAAGCAGGAGGAGGCCATTAGGCCCATCGAGTTTGCTCATCCATTCAATAAGAACATGGCTGATCTATCTGTGGTCTCAGCTCCTCCCCACCTGTGTTATCCCAAAAAGCCTTAATCCCCGTACTATGCAAAAATCTATCCAACTGCATCTTAAATATATTGAATGAAGCTGCCTCTACTGCTCCCTTGGGCAGAGAATTCCATAGATTCACCACTTTCTGGGAAAAGCAGTTCTTCCTGATCTCTGTCCTGAATTTACTCCCCCTGATCTTGAGGCTCTGTCCCCTAGTCCTAGCCTTTCCCACCAGTGCGAACAACTTGCCTGTCCCTAATCTTATCTATCCCTTTCATAATGTTATATGTTTCTATAAGAAGCCCTCTCATTCTTCTAAATTCTAGTGAGTCCAGTCCCAGCGGGCTCAACATCTCCTCATAGTGTTAACCCCTTGATCTCTGGAATCAGCCCAGTGAACCTCTTCCACACCAGCTCCAAATCCAGAATACCCTTCCTAAAGCACAGAGACCAGAACTGCGCATAGTATTCCAGTGCAGCCTCACCAGCACCTTGTACTCTAGATTACTATAGGTCTAGTCTCCATAAGGAGAGGAGAAGTGTTGGGTATTCAAAAAGGCATTCGGATGGACAAATCCCCAGGTCCGGATAGGATCTATCCGAGGTTACTGATGATAGAGTGAGAGAGGAAATAGTCGGGGCCTTAACAGATATCTTTGCAGCATCCTTGAGCATGGGTGAGGTCCCGGAGGACTGGAGAATTGCTAATGCTGTCCCCTTGTTTAAGAAGTGTAGCAAGGATAATCCAGGTAATTATCGACCGGTGAGCCTGACATCAGTGGTTGGGAAGCTGCTAGAGAAGATACTGAGGGCTAGGATCAATTTATATTTGGTAGAAAATGGGCTTATTAGTGATAGGCAGCATGGTTCTGTGGAGCGAAGGTCATGTTTTACTAACTTGATCGAATTCTTTGAGGAAGTGACAGAGTTGATAGATGGGGGAAGGGTTGTAGATGTCATATACATGGACATCAGTAAGGTGTTTGATAAGGTTCCCCATGGCAGGCTGATGGAGAAAGTGAAGTCACATGGGGTCCGGGGCTACTAGCTAGATGGATAAAAAACTGGCAAAGCAACAGGAGACAGAGAGTGGTAATGGAAAGGAGTTTCTCAAATTGGAGACCTGTGACCAGTGGTGTTCCACAGGGATCTGTGCTGGGACCACTGTTGTTTGTGATATATGTAAATGATCTGGAGGAAGGTGTAGGTGGTCTGATCAGCAAGTTTGCAGATGACACTAAGATTGGTGGAGTAGCAGATAGTGAAGGGGACTATCAGAGATGACAGCAGAATATAGATAGACTGGAGAGTTGGGCAGATAAGTGGCAGATGGAGTTCAATCCGGGCAAATGCGAGGTGATGCATTTTTGAAGATCCAATTCAAGGGCGAACTATACAGTAAATGGAAAAGTGCTAGGGAAAATTGATGAACAGGGAGATCTGGGTATTCAGGCCCATTGTTCCCTGAAGGTAACAACGCAGGTCAATATGGTGGTCAAGAAGGCATACTGCATGCTTTCCTTCATTGGGCGGGGTATTGAGTACAAGAGTTGACAGGTCATTGTTACAGTTGTATAAGACTTTGGTTCGGCCACATTTGGAACACTGGTCTTGTTGCCACATTACCAAAAGCATGTGGATGCTTTGGACAGGGTGCAGAGGAGGTTATAGAACATAGAACATAGAACATTACAGCATTGATGTTGTGCCGACCTGTCATACCAATCTCAGGCCCATCTAACCTACACTATTCCATGTACACCCATATGCTTGTCCAATGACGACTTAAATGTACCTAAAGTTGGCGAATCTACTACTGTTGCAGGCAAAGTGTTCTATACCTTTACTACTCTCTCACTAAAGAAACTACCTCTGACATCTGTCCTATATCTTTCGCCCCCCCAATTTAAAGCTGTGCCCTCTCATGCTCGCCGTCACTATCTTAGGAAAAAGGCTCTCCCTATCCACCCTATCTAACCCTCTGATTATTTTATATGTTTTCATTAAGTCACCTCTCAACCTTCTTCTCTCTAATGAAAACAGCCTCAAGTCCCTCAGTCTTTCCTCGTAAGACCTTCCCTCCATACCAGGCAACATCCTAGTAAATCTCCTCTGCACCCTTTCCAAAGCTTCCACATCCTTCTTATAATACGGTGACCAGAACTGCACACAATACTCCAAATGCGGCCGCACCAGAGTTTTGTACAGCTGCACCATAACCTCTTGGTTCCGGAACTCGATCCCCCTATTAATAAAAGCTAAAACACTGTATGCCTTCCTAACAGCCCTGTCAACCTGGTTGGCAACTTTCAAGGATCTGTGTACATGGACACCGAAATCTCTCTGCTCATCTACACTACCAAGAATCTTACCATTAGCTCAGTACTTTGCATTCCGGTTACTCCTACCAAAGTGCATCACCTCACACTTGTCTGCACTAAACTGCATTTGCCACCTCTCATCCCAGCTCTGCAGCTTATCTATGTCTCTCTGCAACCTACAGCATCCTTCATCACTATCCACAACTCCACCGACCTTAGTGTCATCTGCAAATTTACTAACCCATCCTTCTACGCCCTCATCCAGGTCATTTATAAAAATGACAAACAGCAGTGGACCCAACACCGACCCTTGCAGTACACCACGAGTAACTGGACTCCAGGATGAACATTTCCCATCAACTACCACCCTCTGTCTTCTTTCAGCAAGCCAATTTCCGATCCAAACTGCTATATCTCCCACAATTCCATTCTTCCGCATTTTGTACAATAGCCTATTGTGGGGAACCTTATCGAACGCCTTGCTGAAATCCATATACACCACATCAACCGGTTTACTCTCATCTACCTGTTTGGTCACCTTCTCAAAGAACTCAATAAGGTTTGTGAGGCACGACCTCCCCTTCACAAAACCGTGCTGACTATCCCTAATCAATTTATTCTTTTCTAGATGATTATAAATCCTATCCCTTATAACCTTTTCCAACACTTTACCAACAACTGAGGTAAGGCTCACTGGTCTATAATTACCAGGGTTGTCTCTACTCCCCTTCTTGAACAGGGGAACCACATTTGGTATCCTCCAGTCATCTGGCACTATTCCTTTAGACAATGACGAGTTAAAGATCAATGCCAAAGGCTCGGCAATCTCCTCCCTGGCTTCCCAGAGGATCCTAGGATAAACCCCATCCGGCCCAGGGGACTTATCTATTGCACACTCCGTAGGATTTCTAATATCTTTTCCTTGTGAACCTCAATCCCACCTAGTCTAGTAGCCTGTATCTCAGTATTCACCTCGACAACATTGTCGTTTTCTAGAGTGAATACGATTGAAAAATATTCATTTAGTGCTTCCCCTATCTCATCTGACTCCACACACAACTTACCACTACTATCCTTGATTGGCCCTAATCTTACTTTCGTCATTCTTTCATTCCTTAAATACCTATAGAAAGCCTTAGGGTTTACCCTGATCCTATCCTCCAACAACTTCTCATGTCTCCTCCTGGCTCTTCTGAGCTCTCTCTTTAGGTCTTTCCTGGCTACCTTGTAACCCTCAAGTGTCCTAACTGAGCCTTCACATCTCATTTGAATATAAGCCACTATACCCCTCATGATTTTGTAGACCTCAATCAGGTCCCCCCTCAACCTGAAGAAGGGTCTAAGCCCAAAATGTCAGCCTTCCTGCGCCTCTGATGCTGCTTGGCCTGCTGTGTTCATCCAGGCCTGGTATGGATGGTGCTTGCTATAAGAGGGGTTGAGTAGATTAGGATTATTTACATTAAAAAGACTAAGTTTGAGGGGGGGTTACAAGCTGTAGAGCTGGATGAACACAGCAGGCCAAGCAGCATCAGAGGCGCAGGAAGGCTGACATTTTGGGCTTAGACCCTTCTTCAGGTTGAGGGGGGACCTGATTGAGGTCTACAAAATCATGAGGGGTATAGTCAGGGCGGACCGCATGAAGCTTTTTCCCAGAGTGGGGGACTCAATTACTTGGGGTCTCGATTTCAAGGAGAGAGGGGAAAGGTTTAAGGGAGATATGCGTGGAAAGTTCTTTACGCAGAGGGTGGTATGTACCTGGAACGCGTTGCCAGCGGAGATGTTAGAAGGGGGCACAAGAGCATCATTTAAGATGTATCTCGACAGATACATGAATGGGCAGGGAGCAGAGGGATACAGATCCTTGGAAAGTAGGAGACAGATTCAGATCGAGAATCTGGATCAGCGCAGGCTTGGAGGGCCGGAGGGCCGTAGGGCCAGTTCCTGTGCCGTAATTTTGTTTGTTTTTTGTTCTTTGTACAATTGCAGCAAAACCTCCCTGCTCTTAGATACAATCCCTCTCACAATGAAAGCCAACATCCCATTTGTCTTTCTCATTACCTGCCGCATCTGTAAACCAACTTTTAGTGATTCATGTACAAGAATTCCTAAGTCTCTCTGCACAGCAGCATGCTGCAATGTTTCACCATTTAAATAATAATCTGGTCGACTATTTTTACTTCCAAAGTAGATGACCTCACATTTACCAGCATCGTATTCCATCTGCCAGACCCTTGCCCAAACACTTAACCCATCTACATCTCTCTGCACTCTCCAAATCCTCTGCACCGTTTGTCGTTCCACTCAATTTCATGTCATCAGCAAACTTAGCTACATTACAGTCGGGTGATTCTGAGGTTCCTTTGACAATAGACAGAAGAGGAGAACCCCTCAGAGGCTGAGTTTGTTTTACCCCTGTTTGTGAGATTGCAGTGAGATTGCCGCTTTCATGTGGTCCACATCCTTGTTCAGGACCACCTCAACCACCTGAACTTTGTAAGTCATGGGACTCATGATCTCATGTCCCCCATGCCTCTCACCCACACAGGATCATTTCTGTGGTTTTGACATCAAACCCTATGCCCTGCAGGAAACTGCCCCTCTCCCACTTATAGGGGTCTTGAGTCCAACAGCGATCTTCCTGACGCCATTTCACCCTCCACCACCAGGTCATGGAAGTTCACGTTTATCCTGGTGCAGAGTTTTCTCCCCCCTTAGCAACTCTACTGCAGCTAGCCCCGTCGTTGCATTCAAGGTGGTCCTATAATGAAATAGGAATTGGGACAGTTTGGTATTGAATGAAGCTGTCAGCTGTTTCTTTAAGCCTGCCTTCAAAGTTTGGACTGTTCCTTCTCCCAGATGATTGGACGATGGATGGAATGGAGCTGTCCTTATCTGCTGAATGCCATTTGACTTGCAGAAATACTTGAACTTCCGGCTGGTAAATGATGGCCCATTATTTGTGTGATCAATACTTGCAGGAATTCCTGTGTTACAAAAGATGCATGCAGTCTTTCTGTTGTCATCGCCATGTTTGATGAATGAACTCCATCCATACACACCCAACCATTTTGAGTGGCAGTCCACAATGACTGAGAACATTGAGCCCATGAGAGAACCTGCTTTGTCTACAAATGTTGGGGAAGTCTTGGTGGTACTTTTTGTCCTATTTGGCACTGCGGGCACTGCCCCACCGACACAACTGTAACTGGAAGAGTGCCCAGAAAGTTGAAAACCAGATTGGACTGTTCCAGGGGAGGCAGCACGGTGGTCGATATGCCAGCGGGAGGCAGCTCAATGCATTTGCTACTTGGTGTCCCGGACTCGGCTCCATATTGTAACTTAGAATGAGAGCCCACCGCAAAATTCAACCTGAAGCTATGGGTGGCATGGCCTTGTCTTTAAGTAGCTCCAGCAGGGGTTTGCGACCTGTTACTATTGCAAATTCACATCCAAAATGATACTAGTGGAAATTTCTCATACCAAAGGCGACCACCAAACTTTCCTTCTCTATCTGGGCATATTTGTGCTTTGCATCAGTCAAAGTCTGGGGAGCACATGCTATTGTGCATTCCTCTGTGCTGGGCCACCTGTGAGCCAACACTACCCTGATACTGTACGGGAGGCTTGGGATCGGAGTGAGTCAACACCTTAGACAGTGAGAGCTGCTTCTGCATTTCCCTAAAGGCCACGTAAACATGGAAACATAGAAGATAGGAACAAGAAGAGGCTATTCAGCCCGATGAGCCTGCTCCTCCATTCTTCACAGTCATGGTTGATCATCCAACTCAATAGTCTTTTCCTGCTTTCTCCCCATAACCGTTGATCCCATTCACCCCAACAGCTATTTCTAGTCACCTCTCTAGAATATGTTTTGGTATCAGCCACTTCCTGTGGTAATGAATCCCACAGGCTCCCCACTCTCTGGGTAGAGAAATGTCTCCTCATCTCCGTTCTAAACATCTCCTTTGTGCAATTTAATCCACCAAACAGCTAAGATATGGGCCAAACAGAGGTAAGTGGGGCTAGTTTAGTTTGGGAAATCTGGTTGGGTGTGGACATGTTGGACCGAAGGGTCTGTTTCCATTCTATGTGACTGTGATCCTGACTAAGTCATCTATCCTGAATCCTGATCATGGAATCCATCGAATCCCCACAGTGTGGAAACAGGTCCTTCGGCCCAACTAGTCCACAACAACTCTCAGAGCATCTCACGCAGACCCATCCCCTATAACCCACCTAAATTGCACATCTCTGAACGCTATGGGGCAATTTCCCATGCCCAATCCACCTTCACCTGCACATATTCAGACTGTGGGAGGAAACCGGAGCACACGGAGGAAATCCACGTGGACACGAGGAGAATGTGCAAACTCCACGTGGACAGTCACCCGAAGGTGGAATCAAACCCAGGTCCCTGGTGCTGTGAGGCTGCAGTGCTAATCACTGAGCCACCGTGCCCCCTCTCATACTGTGACCCCTGGTCCTGGACACACCCACCATCAGGAACATCCTCCCTGCATCTACCTTGTCCAGTCTTGTTAGAATTTTATAAATCTCTATCAGATCCCCCCCCGTCATTTGTGTCAACTCCAGTGAAAACAATCCTAACCGAGTCAATCTCTCCTCATGTGTCAGACCCCCCCATCCCCAGGTTCAGCCTGGTAAACCCTCGCTGCACTCTCTCAAGAGCAACAGTATCCTTCCTCAGAAAAGGAGACCAAAACTGCACACAATACTCTAGGTGTGGCCTCACCAAGGCCCTGTATAACTGCAACAACGCATCCCTGCTCCTGTACTCGAAACCTCTCACAGTGAAGGCCAACGTCCTATTTGCCTTCTTTACCACCTGCTGCACCTGCATGCTTCCCTTCAGCAACTAGTGCACAAGGACACCCAGGTCCCACTGCACACTCCCCTCTCCCAATTTACAGCCATTCAGGCAGTAATCCAGCTTCTTGTTTCTGCTTCCAAAGTAAACAACCTCACATTTGTCCAAATTATGCTGCATTTGCCTTTTATTTGCCCACTCACCCAACCTGTCCAGATCATGCTGAAGGATCTCTGCATCCTCGCCACAGTTCACCCTCCCACCCAACTTGGTATCATCTGCAAACCTGGAGATGTTACATTTTGTTCCCTCATCCAAATCATTAATACATATTGTGAATGGCTAGGGTCCCAGCACCGATCCCTGTGGCACGCCACCAGTTGCTGCCAATTTGAAAAGGGCCCATTAATTCCCATTTTTTGTTTCCTCTCTGCCAACCAGTTTCTTGTCCATCTCAATATATTTCCCCCAATCTCATGCACTTTAAACTTGCCCATTAATCTCTTAAATGGGACTTTGTCAAACTCTTTCTGAATGTCCAAATTTACTACATTGACTGTATTCCCTTGTCAACTCTATTCGTGACATCTTCATAGAATTCCAACAGATGAGTCAAACATGATTCCCTCTTCATAAATCCACGCTGGCACTGTCTGATCCTGCTACTGCTTTCTAAATGTTCTGCTATAAAACCCTTGATGATTGATTTGTGTATTTTCCCTAATACCAATGTTAGGCACACCAGCCTATAAATCCGTTTTCTCTCTACCTCTCTTTTTGAATATTGGAGTGACATTAGCCACACTCCAATCTGCAGGGACTATTCTAAAGTCTGTGGAATCCTGGAAGATGACACCACCAGTACATCCAACTATTTCTAGAGTTACTTCCTCAAGTACTCTGTGATGTGAATTATCAGGCCCTGGGGATTTATCCACCTGCAATCTGAGCCATTTTCCCAGTGCCATTTCTCTACTAATATTGATCTCCCTCAGTTCTTCCCTCTCTTCAATTCTTGCATCCTCCAACAATTCTGGCATGTAATTTTTGTCGTCTTTTGTGAAGAGAGAACCAAAGTATCTATTCAGTTCCTCAGCCATTTCTTTGTCCCCTATTATACATTCCCCCATTTCCGTCTGTAGGGGACCTACATTTGCCTTCACCAGCCACTTCCTCTTCACGTACCTATCGCAACTCTCAGTGACAGTCTTTAAGTTCCCTGCAAGCTCACTTTCATACTGTATTTTCCCCTTTTTAATCAATCCCTTGGTCCTTCTTTGCTAAATTCTAAACTGTTCCTAACCCTCTGATATCTTATTTTTCTTGGTTAATCTGCATGTTTCTTCCTTGGATCAGATACTATCTCTTATTCCCTTTGTAAGCCATGAGTCGGCCCTCTTGCCTATTTTGCTTTTGTGACTGACAAGAATAAACAGTTGTTAAAATCACCTGTGATATCATGTGCATCTCTAAATTTTTGTTTAATGCCATTTTCAACATCACTACTGCAGTTTGGGGGTCTATATATCACACCTAGTATTTCTCAAACTACCCATACAGGTTCCACATTGTCAGAGCTAATGTCCTTTCTTACTGTTGTGTTGCGTACTCCTTAATGAGCAATGCCACTCCACCCCTGTTTCCTTTTTGCCTGTCCTTCCTATTTACTGAATATCCTGGGACATTCATTTCCCTTCCCTGGTCACCCTGTAGCCATATCTCCAGAATCCCAATTATATTGTACTGATTTACATCTATCTGCATGATTAGTTCATCTGATTTATTGCAGATGCTCTGTACAATAAGACATAAAGCCTTTGAGCTTGTCTTTTAAACAGTGTTTGTCTCCCCCTTCTTTTTCTCAATAGCCCTGTTTGTCCTTGATTTCTCAGCCTTTCGCTTTTCTTATTGCCTTTTCTAGCTTTTGTATGTTATAGAGAACAGCAGTCCCTGTTTATATTATTGCGAACAGCAGTCCCTGTTTATATTATTGCGAACAGCAGTCCCTGTTTATATTATTGTGAACAGCAGTCCCTGTGTATATTATTGGGTCCAGCAGTCCCTGTGTATATTATTGGGAACAGCAGTCCCTGATTATATTATTGCGAACAGCAGTCCCTGTGTATATTATTGGGACCAGCAGTCCCTGTGTATATCATTGGGAACAGCAGTCCCTGTGTATATCATGGGAACAGCAGTCCCTGTGTATATTATTGGAAACATCAGTCCCTGTGTATATTATTCTGAACAGCAGCCCCTGTGTATAATATTCTCTATAGAGAACAGCGGCCCCTGTGTAATTTATAGAGAACAGCAGTACCTATATATATTACAGAGAACAGCAATCGCTGTGTATGTCCCAGAGAACAGCAGTCCCTGTGTATGTTATGGAGAACAGCGGTCCGTGTGTATATTATGGAGAACAGCGGTCCCTGTGTATATTATAGAGAATGGCAGTCCCTGTGTATGTTATAGAGTATAGCAATACCTGTGTATAATTTAGAGAATAGCAGTTGCCATCTATAATGTAGAGAATAGCAGCTTCTGTACATATTGTGGAGAATTGCAGCCCTTTGGTAAATTGTGGCGAATCACTGGCCCTGTGTCTCTTATAGAGAATAACAGCCCCTTTGTGAATTTTGGAGAGTAGCAGTCCCTGTGTAAATTATAGAGAATTGCAGCTCCTGTGTATATCATGGAGAATAGCTGTCCCTGTGTATTCTATAGTGAATAGTAGTCCCTGTGTAAATTATAGAGAATTGCAGCCCCTATGTATATCATGGAGAACAGCTGCCCCTGGGTATTCTATAGAGAACAGCGGTCCCTGTGTATATTATAGAGAACAGCAGTCCCTGTGTTTATTATAGAGAGCCGCAGTCCCTGTGTTTATTGCACTGAATTGGAGCCCCTTGTACATTATAGAGAAGAGCAGTCCCTGTGTATATTATGGAGAATAGCAGTCCCTGTTTATATTATTGGGAACAGCAGTCCCTGTGTACATTATTGGGAGCAGCAGTCCCTGTGTATATTCTTGTGAACATCAGTCCCTGTGTATATTATTGGGAACAGCAGTCCCTGTGTATATTATTGGGAATGTCAGTCCCTGTTATGTTATTGGGGACAGCAGTCTCTCTGGAAACATCAGTCCCTATGTATACTATTGTGAACAGCAGTCCTTGTGCATCTATTGGGAACTGGAGTTCCTGTGTATAGTCTTGTGAACGGCAATCCCTGTGTATATTATTGGGGACAGCAGTCTCTCTGGAAACATCAGTCCCTATGTATACTATTGTGAACAGCAGTCCCTGTGCATCTATTGGGAACTGGAGTTCCTGAGTATAGTCTTGTGAACAGCAGTCCCTGTGAATTCATTGGGATCAACAGTGAGTGTGTATAATATTGGGAACAGCAGTCCCTGTGTATATTATTTGGGACAGCAGTCCCTGTGTATATTATTAGGAACAGCAGTCCCTGTGTATAATATTGGGAATAGCAGTCCCTGTCTATATTAGTAGGAACAGCAGTCCCTGTCTATATTATTGGGATCTGCATTTCTTTGTATCATACCGGGAACAGGAGCTCCTATGTGTATTAGTAGGAACAGCAGTCCCTGTGAATATTTATGGGATCAGCATTTTTTAGTGAATATTTGTGGGATTAGCAGTCACTCGGGTATAAGATCAGGATCAGTAGATCCTGCGTATTTTATTTGGAACAGCAGTCCCTGTGTGTAATATTAGGAACAGCAGTCCCTGTGAATATTATTGGGATCAGCAGTCCCTGTGATTATTATTGGGATCAGCAGTCCCTGCATATAATATTGGGAGCAACAGTCCCTGTGTATGTTATAGACAACAAAGGTCCCTGTGTTTATTATAGAGAACAGCAGTCCCTGTGTATGTTATAGAGAACAGCAGTCCCTATATATAATACAGAGAATAGCAATCCCTGTGTCTGTTATAGCGAACAGCCGTCCCTGTCTGTATTATAGAGAACAGAGGTCCCTGTGTGTATTATGGAGAACAGTGGTCCCTGTGTATGTTATAGAGATCAGCAGCCCCTGTGTACAATACAGAGTACAGCAGTCCCTGTCTGTATTATAGAGAACAGCAGTCCCTGTGTATATTATTCGGACAATCAGTCCCTGTGTATATTACAGAGAACAGCAACCACTATGTATTTTATGGGGAAGTGCAGTCCCTGTGTATATTACGGAGAACAGCAGTCCCTGTGTATTTTATAGAGAACAGCAGTCCCTGTGCATGTTATCAAGAACAACGGTTCCTGCGTATGTTACAAAGAGCAGCGGTCCCTGTATATACTATAGAGAACAGCAGTCCCTGTGCATGTTATCAAGAGCAGTGGTTCCTGTGTGTACTATAGAGAACAGCAGTCCCTGTGTATATTACAGAGAACAGCGGTCCTGTATATATTATAGAGAACAGCAGCCACTATATATTTTATGGGAAACTGCCGTCCCTGTGTATATTATGGAGACCAACAGTCCCTGTGTATTTTATGGGGAACATCAGTCCCTATATATATTACAGAGGACAGAAATCGCTGTGTATGTTATAGAGAACAGCGGTCCCTGTGTATATTATTGAGAACGGCAGTCCCTGTGTATGTTATAGAGTATAGCTATACCTGTGTTTAATTTAGAGAATAGCAGTTGCCGTCTATAATGTAGGGAATAGCTGCCTCTGTACATACTGTGGACAATTGCAGCCCTTTGGTAAATTGTGGAGCATCACTGACCCTGTGTCTCTTATAGAGAATAGCACCCCCTATGATCATTTTGGAGAATAGCAGCCCCTGTGTAAATTATAGAGAATTGCAGCTCCTGTGTTTATAATGGAGAATAGCCATCCTTGGGTATTCTGTCCGGAATAGCAGCCCCTGTGTATATTTTGGAGAATAGCAGCCCCTGTGTAAATTATGGAGAATTGCAGCTCCTGTGTATATAATGAAGAATAGCAGTCCCTGGGTATTCTATAGGGAATAGCAGCTCCTGTGATTTTTATTCATGAACCACAGCCCCAGTGTGTGCTATACAGAACTGCAGCCCCCGTAAATATTGCAAAGAATCGCAGCAGTTCAATGTGTGTCATGTATTTATTTGTTGTCACACGTATTTTGTTACCAAATACAGTGAAAGGTTTTGTCACCATGTCTTAAAACACAAAAACGTAGACCAAAACATTGAACACCAAGGCAGAAAAATAAAGAAGTTGTTTTCAACGTTACAATCCTTAGATCCCAGTGCTGTAACTGTACTGGAACAGCTTGGCTGGGGAAGCGGCAAGTTCTGGAGCACAAGTCTTCAGTCCTATTGCTGGAATGTTGTCAGGGCCCACAGCCTTTGCAGTATCCAGTGTCTCCAACTGTTTCTTGAATATTTTTTCTTTATTCATTCACGGAATTAGGGCATTGCTATCTAGGTAGCATTTATTGCCCATCCCTAATTGCCCAGAGAGCAGTTAAGAATCAACCACATTGCTGTGTATGTTGTAGAGAACAGCAGTCCCTGTGTATGTTATAGAGAACAGCAGTCCCTGTGTATTTTGTAGAGAACAGCAGTCCCTGTGTATGTTGTAGAGAACAGAAGTCCCTGTGTATGTTACAGAGAACTGCAGTCCCTGTGTATGTTGTAGAGAACTGTAGTCCCTGTGTATGTTACAGAGAACAGCAGTCCCTGTGTATATTATAGAGAACAGCGGACCCTGTGTATATTATGGAGAACAGCAATCCCTGTGCATACTATGTAGAAAACGGCAGTCCCTGTGTATATTATTTCATTGAGCTTGGTCTCTTTTCATTGGAGAAAAAGAGGAGGAGAGGGGACCTAATTGAGGAATACAAGTTAATGGGAGGCATAGATAGAGTTGATAGCCAGAGACTATTTCCCAGGGCAGAAATGGCGAGCACAAGGGGTCATAGTTTTAAGCTGGTTGGAGGAAAGTATAGAGGGGATGTCAGAGGCGGGTTCTTTACACAGAGAGTTGTGAGAGCATGGAATGCGTTGCCAGCAGCAGTTGTGGAAGCAAGGTCATTGGGGACATTTAAGAGACTGCTGGACATGCATATGGTCACAGAAATTTGAGGGTGCATACATGAGGATCAATGGTTGGCACAACATCGTGGGCTGAAGGGCCTGTTCTGTGCTGTACTGTTCTATGTTCTATGTTCTATTATTGGGATCTGCTGTTCCTGTGTATAATATCGGTAACAGCAGTCGCTGTGTATATTAGTAGGGGCAGCAGTCCCTGTGAATATTATTGGGATCAGCAGGCCCTGTGAATATTTGTTGGATAAGCAGTCCCTGTGTATAATATCGGGATCAGCAGACCCTGTGTATTATTAGGAACAGCAGTCCCTGTGAATATTATTGAGATTAGCAGTCCCAATGTATAATATCGGGAACTGCAGTCCCTGTGTCTATTACTGGGAACAGCGGTCGCTGTATATATTATAGAGAACAGCAGTCCCTGTGTGTATTATTGGGAACAGCGGTCCCTGTGTACAATATTGGGATCTGCAGTCCCTGTGTATGTTACAGAGAACAGCAGTCCCTATCTGTAGTATAGAGAACAGCAGTCCCTGTGTATATTATGGAGAACAGCAGTCCCTGTGTATATTATAGACAACAGCAGTCCTTGTGTATGTTATAGAGAACAGCAGTCCCTGTGTATATTACAGAGAACAGCAGTCCCTATCTGTAGTATAGAGAACAGCAGGCCCTGCGCATATTTTAGAGAACAGCGGTCCCTCTGTATATTATAGGGAATAGCAGTCCACGTGTATATTACGGAGAACAGCAGTCCCTGTGTATATTATAGACAACAGCAGTCCTTGTGTATATTATGGGGAACAGCAGTCCCTGTGTATTCTATAGAGAACAGCAGTCCCTCTGTCTATTATAGAGAACAGCAGTCCCTGCCTATGTTATAGAGAGCTGCAGTCCCTGCCTATGTTTTGGAGAACAGCAGTCCCTGTATATATTATAGAGAATATCAGTCCCTGCGCACGTTATAGTCAACAGCAGTCCCTGTGTCTATTATTGAGACACAGCAGTCCCTATGTCTATTATCGAGAACGGCAGTCCCTGTGTATGTTATAAAGTATAGCTATACCTGTGTATAATTTAGAGAATAGCAGTTGCCGTCTATAATAGAGAGAATAGCAGCCCCTGTACATATTGTGGAGAATTGCAGCCCTTTGGTAAATTGTGGAGAATCACTGGCCCGTGTCTCTTTTAGAGAATAGCACCCCCTGTGTTCATGTCGGAGAATAGCAGCCCCTGTGTAAATTATCGAGAATTGCAGCTCGAGTTTATACAATGGAGAGTAGCCATCCCTGGGTATTCAATAGAGAATAGCAGTTGCCATCTATAATATAGAGAATTGCAGGCCCTGTACATATTGTAGAGAAATTGCAGCCCTTTTGAAAATTGGAGTGAATCACCGCCCCTGTGTAAATTATAGAGAATTGCCGCTCCTGTGTATATAATGGAGAATAGCGGTCCCTGGGTATTCTATAGGGAATAGTAGTCTCTGTGATTTTTATTCATGAACCACAGCCCCAGTGTGTGCTATAGAGAACTGCAGCCCCCGTAAATATTGCAAAGAATCGCAGCCACCGTGTGTGTGGTAGAAAATAGCAGTTCAATGTGTGTTATTTATTTATTTGTTGTCACATGTATTTTGTTAACAAATACATTGAAAGATTTTGTCACCATGTCTTAAAACACAAAAACATAAACCAAAACATTGAACACCAAGGCAGAAAAATATAGAAGTTGTTTTCAACGTTACAATCCTTACATCCCAGTGTTGTAACTGCACTGGAACAGCTTGGCTGGGGAAGCGGCAAGTTCTGGAGCACAAGTCTTCAGTCCTATTGCTGGAATGTTGTCAGGGCCCACAGCCTTTGCAGTATCCAGTGTCTCCAACCGTTTCTTGAATAATTTTTCTTTATTCATTCACGGAGTTAGGGCATTGCTATCTAGGTAGCAATTATTGCCCATCCCTAATTGCCCAGAGAGCAGTTAAGAATCAACCACATTGCTGTGTATGTTGTAGAGAACAGCAGTTCCTGTGTACGTTACAGAGAACAGCAGACCCTGTGTATGTTATGGAGAACAGCAATCCCTGTGCATACTATGTAGAGAACGGCAGCCCCTGTGTATATTATTGGGATCTGCTGTTCCTGTGTATAATATCGGGAACAGCAGTCCCTGTGTATATTAGTAGGAGCAGCAGTCCCTGTGAATATTATTGGGATCAGCAGGCCCTGTGAATATTTGTTGGATAAGCAGTCCCTAGTCCCTGTGAATATCATTGAGATTAGCAGTCCCTGTGTATAATATCGGGACTGCAGTCCCTGTGTCTATTATTGGGAACAGCGGTGCCTGTATATATTATAGAGAACAGCGGTCCCTGTGTATATTACAGAGAACAGCGGTCCCTATCTGTAGTTTAGAGAACAGCAGGCCCTGCGCATATTTTAGAGAACAGCGGTCCCCCTGTATGTTATAGAGAATAGCAGTCCCTGTGTATATTATAGAGAACAGCCGTCCCTGGGTATATTATGGAGAACAGCAGTTCCTGTGTATGTTATAGAGAACAGCGGTCCCTGGGTATATTATGGAGAACAGCAGTTCCTGTGTATGTTATAGAGAACAGCAGTCCCTGTGCATGTTATCAAGAACAGCGGTTCCTGTGTATGTTTATAGAGAACAGCGGTCCCTGTGTATTTTGTAGAGAACAGCAGTCCCTCTGTCTATTATAGAGAACAGCGGTCCCTGTCTGTATTATAGAGAACAGCAGTCCCTGCCTATGTTATAGAGAGCTACAGTCCCTGCCTCTGTAATGGAAAACAGCGGTCCCTGTATATATTATAGAGAACAGCAGTCCCTGTGCACGTTATAGTAAACAGCAGTCCTTGTGTATATTATGGAGACACAGCAGTCCCTGTGTATATTATCGAGAACGGCAGTCCCTGTGTATGTTATAAAGTATAGCTATACCTGTGTATAATTTAGAGAATAGCAGTTGCCGTCTATAATAGAGAATAGCAGCCCCTGTACATATTGTGGAGAATTGCAGCCCTTTGCTAAATTGTGGAGAATCACTGACCCTGTGTCTCTTTTAGAGAATAGCACCTCCTGTGTTCATGTTGGGGAATAGCAGCCCCTGCGTAAATTATAGAGAATTGCAACCCGAGTTTATACAATGGAGAGTAGCCATCCCTGGGTATTCAATAGAGAATAGCAGTTGCCATCTATATTATAGAGAATTGCAGGCCCTGTACATATTGTAGAGAAATTGCAGCCCTTTTGAAAATTGGAGTGAATCACCGCCCCTGTGTATATTATCGAGAATAACAGCCCCTGTGTACATTTTGGAGAAAAGCAGTCCCTGTGTAAATTATAGAGAATTGCCGCTCCTGTGTATATAATGGAGAATAGCGGTCCCTGGGTATTCTATAGGGAATAGTAGTCTCTGTGATTTTTATTCATGAACCACAGCCCCAGTGTGTGCTATAGAGAACTGCAGCCCCCGTAAATATTGCAAAGAATCGCAGCCACCGTGTGTGTGGTAGAGAATAGCAGTTTAATGTGTGTTATTTATTTATTTGTTGTCACATGTATTTTGTTAACAAATACATTGAAAGATTTTGTCACCACGTCTTAAAACACAAAAACATAAACCAAAACATTGAACACCAAGGCAGAAAAATATAGAAGTTGTTTTCAACGTTACAATCCTTACATCCCAGTGTTGTAACTGCACTGGAACAGCTTGGCTGGGGAAGCGGCAAGTTCTGGAGCACAAGTCTTCAGTCCTATTGCTGGAATGTTGTCAGGGCCCACAGCCTTTGCAGTATCCAGTGTTTCCAACCGTTTCTTGAATAATTTTTCTTTATTCATTCACGGAGTTAGGGCATTGCTATCTAGGTAGCATTTATTGCCCATCCCTAATTGCCCAGAGAGCAGTTAAGAATCAACCACATTGCTGTGTATGTTGTAGAGAACAGCAGTTCCTGTGTACCTTACAGAGAACAGCAGACCCTGTGTACGTTATGGAGAACAGCAATCCCCCTGTGCATACTATGTAGAGAACGGCAGTCCCTGTGTATATTATTGGGATCTGCTGTTCCTGTGTATAATATCGGGAACAGCAATCCCTGTGTATATCAGTAGGAGCAGCAGTCCCTGTGAATATTATTGGGATCAGCAGGCCCTGTGAATATTTGTTGGATAAGCAGTCCCTGTGTATAATATCGGGATCAGCAGTCCCTGTGTATTATTAGGAACAGCAGTCCCTGTGAATATCATTGAGATTAGCAGTCCCTGTGTATAATATCGGGACCTGCAGTCCCTGTGTCTATTATTGGGAACAGCGGTGCCTGTATATATTATAGAGAACAATGGTCCCTGTGTATATTACAGAGAACAGCAGTCCCTATCTGTAGTTTAGAGAACAGCAGGCTCTGCGCATATTTTAGAGAACAGCGGTCCCCCCGTATGTTATAGAGAATAGCAGTTCCTGTGTGTATTATCGAGAACAGTAGTCCCTGTGTATGTTATAGAGAACAGCGGTCCCTGGGTATATTATGGAGAACAGCAGTCCCTGTGTATATTATGGAGAACAGTAGGCCCTGTGTATGTTATAGAGAACAGCGGTCCCTGGGTATATTATGGAGAACAGCAGTCCCTGTGTATATTATGGAGAACAGTAGTCCCTGTGTATGTTATAGAGAACAGCGGTTCCTGTGTATGTTATAGAGAGCAGCGGTTCCTGTGTATGTTTATAGAGAACAGCAGTCCCTGTGTATTTTGTAGAGAACAGCAGTCCCTCTGTCTATTATAGAGAACAGCGGTCCCTGTGTGTATTATAGAGAACAGCAGTCCCTGTGCACGTTATAGTAAACAGCAGTTCCTGTGTATATTATCGAGAACAGTAGTCCCTGTGTATGTTATAGAGAACAGCGGTCCCTGGGTATATTATGGAGAACAGCAGTCCCTGTGTATATTATGGAGAACAGTAGTCCCTGTGTATGTTATAGAGAACAGCGGTCCCTGGGTATATTATGGAGAACAGCAGTCCCTGTGTATATTATGGAGAACAGTAGTCCCTGTGTATGTTATAGAGAACAGCGGTCCCTGGGTATATTATGGAGAACAGCAGTCCCTGTGTATATTATGGAGAACAGTAGTCCCTGTGTATGTTCTAGAGAACAGCGGTTCCTGTGTATGTTATAGAGAGCAGCGGTTCCTGTGTATGTTTATAGAGAACAGCAGTCCCTGTGTATTTTGTAGAGAACAGCAGTCCCTCTGTCTATTATAGAGAACCGCGGTCCCTGTGTATATTATGGAGACACAGCAGTCCCTGTGTATATTCTCGAGAACGGCAGTCCCTGTGTATGTTATAAAGTATAGCTATACCTGTGTATAATTTAGAGAATAGCAGTTGCCGTCTATAATAGAGAGAATAGCAGCCCCTGTACATATTGTGGCGAATTGCAGCCCTTTGGTAAATTGTGGAGAATCACTGGCCCGTGTCTCTTTTAGAGAATAGCACCCCCTGTGTTCATGTTGGAGAATAGCAGCCCCTGTGTAAATTATCGAGAATTGCAACTCGAGTTTATACAATGGAGAGTAGCCATCCCTGGGTATTCAATAGAGAATAGCAGTTGCCATCTATAATATAGAGAATTGCAGGCCCTGTACATATTGTAGAGAAATTGCAGCCCTTTTGAAAATTGGAGTGAATCACCGCCCCTGTGTATATTATCGAGAATAACAGCCCCTGTGTACATTTTGGAGAATAGCAGTCCCTGTGTTAATTATAGAGAGTTGCAACTCCTGTGTATATAATGGAGAATCACTGTCCCTGTGTATATTGTTGAGAATAACAACCCCTGTGTACATTTTGGAGAATAGCTGTCCATGTGTAAATTATAGAGAATTGCAGCTCCTGTGTATATAATGGAGAATAGCGGTCCCTGGGTATTCTATAGGGAATAGTAGTCTCTGTGATTTTTATTCATGAACCACAGCCCCAGTGTGTGCCATCGAGAACTGCAGCCCCCGTAAGTATTGCAACGAATCGCAGCCACCGTGTGTGTGGTAGAGAATAGCAGTTCAATATGTGTTATTTATTTATTTATTGTCACGTGTATTTTGTTACCAAATACAGTGAAAGATTTTGTACGGTGTCACCACCCACTGGCAACATCTTAAAACATAAAAACATAAACCAAAACATTGAACACCAAGACAGAAAAATAAAGAAGTTGTTTTCAATGTTACAGCCCTTTTTGATAAGTGCTTCACCATGGGCCATCTTCTGCGGAGATGTCCTGGAGCTGAGATGATTGACCTTTAACAACCACAACCATCTTCCTATGTGTCAGGTATGAGCCCAACCACTGGAGAGTTTGGCCCCAATACCGATTAATTCCAGTTTTTCCAGGGCTCCTTGATGCCACACTCGGTTGAATGCAGCCCTGATATCAAGGGCTGACACTCTCACTTCACCTCTGGATTCCAGCCCTTTTGTCCATGTTTGAACCAAGGCTGTAATGAGATCAGGAGCTGAGTGGCCCTGGCGGAACCCAAACTGGGCGTCACTGAGCAGGTTATTGCTGAGCAGGTGCTGCTTAATAGCGCTGTTACTGACACCTTCCATCACTTTACTGATGATCGAGAGGAGACTGATGGAGCGGTGATTGGTCGGATTGGATTTGTCCTGCTTTTTGTGTACAGGACATACCTGGGGAATTTTCCACATTGTCAGGTAGATCCCAGTGCTGTAACTGTACTGGAACAGCTTGGCTAGGGGAGGGGCAAGTTCTGGAGCACAAGCCTTCAGTATTATTGCCAGAATGTAGTCAGGGCCCATAGCCTTTGCAGTATCCAGTGTCTCCAGCTGTTTCTTGATTTTTTTTTTTCTTTATTCATTCATGGGATTAGGGCATCGCTGTCTAGGCAGCATTTATTGTCCATCCCTAATTAACCAGAGGGCAGTTAGAATCAATCACATTGCTGTGGGTCTAGAGTCACTTGTAGGTCAGACCAGGTAAGGAGGGCAGTTTCCTTCCCTAAAGGACATTAGTGAACCAGGTGGGTTTTTCCGACAATCAACAATGGATTCACAGTCATCAGTAGATTGTTAATTTCAGATATAAATTGAATTCAAATTATACCAACTGCCATATCAGGATTCAAACCAGGGTCCCCAGAACATTTTTTGGGTCTCTGGGTTAACAGTCCAATGGCTGCTCTCAACAGTCCACTTTAGCAGAGTCATCTCGGAAAGTTTAACCACAGCTCTGTAAACATGGTCTTGGTGTCGGATGCTGTTGTCCTCGAATCCCCCTTTCCTCAGGCGGCTGTGGGCTGTGCTAACACACTGGAGACTGTGCTGGATCTCTTCATCAACAGCTGCTTTGGACAACAGGATACCACTGGGCCTTCAGCACACGTGGGGGGAATCGAATTGGCTGAAGCCTGTATCTGTGATGCTGGGGACCGCCGGAGGAGACCGAAATGGATCATCCACTCGGCACTTCTGGCCGAAGGTTGCTGTGAATGCTTCAGCCTTATCCTTTGCACTGATGTGCTGGGCTCTTCCATCATTGAGGATGGGGATATTAGTGGAGCATCCTCCTCCAGTGAGTTGTTTAATTGTCCACCACCATTCATGAAGATGGACCAGTGGGCTGAGGGGCGGCAGATGGGATTTAATTTAGATAAATGTGAAGTGTTGAATTTTGGTAAGGCAAATCAGGGCTGGACTTGTATAATTAATGGTAGGGCCATGAGGAGTGTTGCTGAACAAAGAGACCTTGGGGTGCAGGTGCATAGCTTCTCGAAAATGGAGTTGCAGGTCGAGAGGATAGTGAAGA
This sequence comes from Stegostoma tigrinum, assembly GCF_030684315.1. NCBI lineage: Eukaryota > Metazoa > Chordata > Chondrichthyes > Orectolobiformes > Stegostomatidae > Stegostoma > Stegostoma tigrinum. The sequence continues at coordinate 104,863,992 of NC_081360.1, forward strand.
TGGTGTTTAGTGCTCTTGCCTTTATTGGTCAGTCTGTTGAGTATCGGAATTGGGACATCATGTTGCGGCTGTCCAGGATATTGCTTAGGCTACTTTTAGAATTCTGCATACAATTCTGGTTATTTTCTACAGCTAGATGCTGTTAAACCTGAGGAGGTGCAGTAAAGATTTACAAGGATGCTGCCAGTACTGGTGGGTTTGAGCTACAGGGAATATAGTGTTGATTAGGCTAAGAATTTTTTCCTGGTAGTGTTGAAGGCTGAGGGATGACGTTATAGATATTTAGAAAATCATGATGTGCATGGATAGAGTGAATAAACAGGATCTTTTTTCCTGGGGTGAATGAGCCCAAAACGAGAGGCTATAGGTTGAAGGTGAGAGGGGAAAGATTTAAAAGGGACCGAAGGTCAGCCTTTTCACACAGAGGGTGGTGCGTGTTTAGAATAAGCTGCTGGAGGAAGTGGGTACAATTACAACATTTAAATGGCATCTAGATGGATACACGAATAGGAAATATTTAGAGGGATATGAACCAGAGGCTGGAAAATGGGACTAGATCAGATTGAGACGTTTGGTTGGCATGAACGAGTTGGACTGAAGGGTCTGTTCCCATGTTGTATGACTCTATGACTGCAGATGTTTGATCTCATCCATCGAGTGTGGGATCGTTTAGCTCTGCCTATCGCTTGCTGCTTATGCCTTTACCAGGGCTGAGAACATGGGATCCGCCCTGCACTTCTGCAGGGCGAAGGTCCTCCATCAACCTGCGCCTGGCATTGTGGAATGAATCCCTGATCATCAATGTCTATGGGGAGGCCTTTCAGAATGCTGACCACTTCCAGTACCTCAGGGATACCCTGTTGGCCAAAGCAGCTGTTGATGAAGAGATCCAGCACAGCCTCCAGTGTGTTAGCACAGCCCACAGCCGCCTGAGGAAAAAGGGGTTCGAAGACAACAGCATCCAACAGCAAGACCATGTTTACAGAGCTGTGGTTAAACTTTCCGAGATGACTCTGATAAAAGTAGACTGTCTATAGCACTCACCTCAAGGCGCTGGATCAGCTCCAGCAATGCTACCTACACAAGATCCTGCAAATCCGCTGGAAAGAAAATCCCACCTACACACACGTGTAACCTCGACCAGGCCAACATCCCCAACATCGAGAGTCTGACCACCCTTCGTTGGCTACGATGGGCTGGGCACATGGTCTACATGACCAACATGAGGCTGCCCAGTTCCGAAATGGCAGGTGGGCCCCGGGAGAACAAAGGAAACACTTTAGTGTTACCCTGAAGGTCAAAGTGCGACATTCCCACAGATACCTGGGAATCACTGGCCCAGGAACATTCAAAGTGCAGGAGCTGCATCTGGGAAGGTATCTACCACCTCAAGACTTGCCATCGGGAAAAAATGCAGAAGCCAGCCGAAAACGGCCCACTGCAACAACGCCTGACCCACCCCTTCCCACAACCACTTTCTGCCCCAAGTATAGTTTAAACTGTGGTAGCTGCATCAATCTGTACAGCCACCTAGAGACTCACCTTGAGAGTGAAACAGACTCACCTTTGTCTGTGAGGGACCACCAATAATTATGAGGATTGCTTTTGCTTGGTATGCCAACCAACCTCTTTGGTGGCCTCACCAGGTTGATACCTCACCTTCAGGTAAGCCTGGTGCTGCTCCTGGCATGCCCTCCTGCACTCTCCATTGAACCAGGGTTGATCCCCTGTCCTAATGGTAATGGCTGAGTGGGGGATATGCCGGGCCATGAGGTTACAGACTGTGCTGGAGTACAGTTCTGCTGCTGTTGATGGCCCACAGCGCCTCGTGGATGCCCAGCATTGAGTTGCTCGATCTGTGTGAAGTCTGTCCCATTGAGCACGGGGATAGTGTCACAAGACACGATGGAGGTTGTTCTCAATATGAAGGCGGGACTTTGTCTCCACAAGGACTGTGCGATGGCCACTGTTACTGATACTGGCATGGACAGATGTAACTGCAGCTGGAAGGTTGGTAAGGATGAGTACAGGTATGTTTCCCCTCTTGTTGGTTCCCTCACCACCTGCCGCAGACCCAGTCTAACAGCTATGTCCTGTAGGACCCGACCAGCCCAATCAGTATTACTGCTGCCGAGCCACTCTTGGTGGCGAACACTGAAATCCCCCACCCAGAGTACATTTTGTGCCCTTACCATCCTCAGTGCTTCCTCTAAGTGTTGATCAACATGGAGACGCAATGATCCATCAGCTGGGGGAGGACAGTGTGTGGTAATCAGCAGGAGGTTTCCTTGCCCATGTTTAACCTGAAGCTGTAAGACTTCATGGGGTCCGGAGTCAATATTGAGGGCTCCCAGAGTAACTCCCTCCTGACTGTATCCCACTGTGTCACCCCGCCCCCCCCATCACCATTTGCTGGGTCTGTCCTGCTGGTGGGACAGGACATACCCAGGGATGGTGATGCTGGTGTCTGGGACAGTATCTGTAAGGTATGATTCGGTGAGTGTGACTGTGTCAGGCTGTTGCATGACTAGTCAGTGAGACAGCTCTCCCAATGTGGGCACTAACCCCCAGATGTTAGTGAGGAGGACAGTGCAGGGTCCACAGGGCTGTTTCTGCCGTTGTCTTTTCTGGTGCCTGGGTCAATGCCAGGTGATCCGTCCAGTTCCATTTCTTTGAGAGTTTGTAGCGATTGGTACAACTGAGGGGCTTGCTCGGCCATTTCAGAGGGCAACTGAAAGTCAACCAGATTGCCGTGAGCCTGGAGTCACATGTAGGCCAGACCTGGTGAGGATTCAGATTTTCTTCTCGGCAGGATATTAGAGAACCAGATAGGTTTATCCAACAATCGACAATGGTTTCATGTTCATCACTTGATTCTTAATTCCAGATTATTTTTTGCTGAACTCAAATTCCACCAAACCCAGGTGCTGAGACCCTTAGCTGTGTTTCTGGATTAATTGTCCAGTGAGAATTGCAGTCCCTGGGTATACTATCAAGAATATTAGTCTCTTGGTACATCATAGAGCATAGCAAGCCCCTCTCTATATTATAGAAAATAACAGCCCCTGTCTATATTACAGACAATAGCAAGCCCCTGTCTGTATTATAGAGAATAGCAAGCCCCTGTCTATATTATAGAGAATAGCAAGCCCTCTCTGTATTATAGAGAATAGCAGCCTCTGTCTATATTATAGAGAATAGCAAGCCCCTGTCAATATAACATACAGCATAGCAACTCCTGTCTATATAGATAGTAGCAAGCCCCTGTCCATATCACAGAGAATAGCAGCCCCTGTCAATATTAGAGAGAATAGCAGCCCCTGTCTATATTGTAGAGAATAGCAGCCCCTGTCTATATTATAGAGAATAGCAGGCCTGTCAAAATTATAGAGAATATCAGCCCCTGTCCATGTTATCAAGAATAGCAGCCCCTGTCTATATTATAGAGAATAACAGCCCCTGTCTATATTATAGAGAATAAGAAGCCCCTGTCTATGTTATAGAGAGTAACAGCCACTGTCTATGTCATAGAGAATAGCAGCCCCTGTCCGTATCATAGAGAATAGCAGCCCCTCTCTATATTGTGGAGAATAGCAGCCCCTGTCTATATTATAGAGAATAGCAGGCCTGTCTATATTATAGAGAATAGCAGCCCCTGTCTATATTATAGAGAATAACAGCTCCTGTCTCTCTCAAAGAGAATAGCAAGCCCCCATCTATATTATAGAGAATAACAGCCCCTGTCTGTATCATAGAGAATAGCAACCCCCTGTCTGTATTATAGAGAATAGCAGCCCCTGTCTATATTACAGAGAACAGCAAGCCCCTGTCTATCTTATAGAGAATAACAGCCCCTGCTTGTATCATAAAGAATAGCAGCCCCTGTCTATATCATAGAGAATAACTGCCCCTGTTTGTATCATAAAGAATAGCAGCCCCTGTCTATCTTAGAGAGAATAACAGCCCCTGTCTGTATGATAAAGAATAGCAGCCCCTGTCTATATCATAGAGAATAGCAGCCCCTGTCTATATCATAGAGAATAGCAACCCCTGTCTATATCATAGAGAATAGCAGCCCCTGTCTATATTATAGAGAATAACAAGCTCCTGTCTATATTATAGAGAATAGCAACCCCTGTCTATATTATAGAGAATAGCAGCCCCTGTCTATATTATAGAGAATAGCAAGCCCCTGTCTATCTTATAGAGAATAACAGCCCCTGTCTATATCATAGAGAATAACAACCCCTGTCTGTATCATAAAGAATAGCAGCCCCTGTCTATATCATAGAGAATAGCAGCCCTTGTCTATATTATAGAGCACAGCAACCCCTGTCTATATTATAGAGAATAACAAGCCCCTGTCTACAGTATAGAGAATAGCAGCCCCTGTCTATATTGTAGAGAATAGCAGCCCCTGTCTATATTATAGAGAATAGCAGGCCTGTCAAAATTATAGAGAATATCAGCCCCTGTCCATGTTATCAAGAATAGCAGCCCCTGTCTATATTATAGAGAATAACAGCCCCTGTCTATATTATAGAGAATAAGAAGCCCCTGTCTATGTTATAGAGAGTAACAGCCACTGTCTATGTCATAGAGAATAGCAGCCCCTGTCCGTATCATAGAGAATAGCAGCCCCTCTCTATATTGTGGAGAATAGCAGCCCCTGTCTATATTATAGAGAATAGCAGGCCTGTCTATATTATAGAGAATAGCAGCCCCTGTCTATATTATAGAGAATAACAGCTCCTGTCTCTCTCAAAGAGAATAGCAAGCCCCCATCTATATTATAGAGAATAACAGCCCCTGTCTGTATCATAGAGAATAGCAACCCCCTGTCTGTATTATAGAGAATAGCAGCCCCTGTCTATATTATAGAGAACAGCAAGCCCCTGTCTATCTTATAGAGAATAACAGCCCCTGCTTGTATCATAAAGAATAGCAGCCCCTGTCTATATCATAGAGAATAACTGCCCCTGTTTGTATCATAAAGAATAGCAGCCCCTGTCTATCTTAGAGAGAATAACAGCCCCTGTCTGTATGATAAAGAATAGCAGCCCCTGTCTATATCATAGAGAATAGCAGCCCCTGTCTATATCATAGAGAATAGCAACCCCTGTCTATATCATAGAGAATAGCAGCCCCTGTCTATATTATGGAGAATAACAAGCTCCTGTCTATATTATAGAGAATAGCAACCCCTGTCTATATTATAGAGAATAGCAAGCCCCTGTCTATCTTATAGAGAATAACAGCCCCTGTCTATATCATAGAGAATAACAACCCCTGTCTGTATCATAAAGAATAGCAGCCCCTGTCTATATCATAGAGAATAGCAGCCCTTGTCTATATTATAGAGCACAGCAACCCCTGTCTATATTATAGAGAATAACAAGCCCCTGTCTACAGTATAGAGAATAGCAGCCCCTGTCTATATTACAGAGAATAGCAGCCCGTCTATATTATAAAGAGTAACAGCCCCTGTCTATGTCATAAATAATAGCAGCTCCTGTCTATATCATAGAGAATAGCAGCCCCTGTCTATATTATAGAGAATAGCAGCCCCTGTCTATATTATAGAGAATAGCAAGCCCCTGTCTATATCATAGAGAATAGCAGCCCCTGTCTATATTATAGAGAAAGCAGCCCCTGTCTATATTATAGAGAATAACAGCTCCTGTCTCTCTCATAGAGAATAACAAGCCCCCATCTATATTATAGAGAATAACAGCCCCTGTCTGTATCATAGAGATAGCAAGCCCCTGTCTGTATTATAGAGAATAGCAGCCCCTGTCTATATTATAGAGAATAGCAAGTGCGTCTATGTTATAGAGAATAGCAGCCCCTGTCTATATTATAGAGAATAGCAGCCCCTGTCTATATCATAGAGAATAGCAACCCCTGTCTATATCATAGAGAATAACAGCCCCGTCTGTATCATAAAGAATAACAGCCCCTGTCTATATCATAGAAAATAGCAAGCCCCTGTCTATATCATAGAGAATAACAGCCCCTGTCTGTATCATAAAGAATAGCAGCCCCTGTCCATATCATAGAGAATAGCAGCCACTGTCTATATTATAGAGCACAGCAACCCCTGTCTATATTATAGAGAATAACAAGCCCCTGTCTATATTATAGAGAATAGCAACCCCTGTCTATATTATAGAGAATAGCAGCCCCTGTCTATATTATAGAGAATAGCAAGCCCCTGTCTATGTTATAGAGAATAACAGCCCCTGTCTATATCATAGAGAATAACAGCCCCTGTCTGTAGCATAAAGAATAGCAGCCCCTGTCTATATCATAGAGAATAGCAGCCCTTGTCTATATTATAGAGCACAGCAACCCCTGTCTATATTATAGAGAATAACAAGCCCCTGTCTACAGTATAGAGAATAGCAAGCCCCTGTCTATATTATAGAGAATAGCAGCCCCTGTCTATATTACAGAGAATAGATGCCCGTCTATATTATAAAGAGTAACAGCCCCTGTCTATGTCATAAAGAATAGCAGCTCCTGTCTATATCATAGAGAACAGCAGCCCGTGTCTATATTATAGAGAATAGCAGCCCCTGTCTATATTATAGGGAATAGCAAGCCCCTGTCTATCTTATAGAGAATAACAGCCCCTGTCTATATCATAGAGAATAACAGCCCCGTCTGTATCATAAAGAATAACAGCCCCTGTCTATATCATAGAGAATAGCAACCCCTGTCTATATTATAGAGAATAGCAGCCCCTGTCTATATTATAGAGAATAGCAAGCCCCTGTCTATCTTATAGAGAATAACAGCCCCTGTCTATATCATAGAGAATAACAGCCCCTGTCTGTATCATAAAGAATAGCAGCCCCTGTCTATATCATAGAGAATAGCAGCCCTTGTCTATATTATAGAGCACAGCAACCCCTGTCTATATTATAGAGAATAACAAGCCCCTGTCTACAGTATAGAGAATAGCAAGCCCCTGTCTATATTATAGAGAATAGCAGCCCCTGTCTATATTACAGAGAATAGCTGCCCGTCTATATTATAAAGAGTAACAGCCCCTGTCTATGTCATAAAGAATAGCAGCTCCTGTCTATATCATAGAGAATAGCAGCCCCTGTCTATATTATAGAGAATAGCAAGCCCCTGTCTATCTTATAGAGAATAACAGCCCCTGTCTATATCATAGAGAATAGCAGCCCCCGTCTATATTATAGAGAATAGCAAGCCCCTGTCTATCCTATAGAGAATAGCAGCCCCTGTCTACATTATGGAGAATAGCAAGCCCCTGTCTATCTTATAGAGAATAACAGCCCCTGTCTATCAAAAGGAATAGCAGCCCCTGTCTATATTATAGAGAATAGCAGTCCCTGTCCATGTTATCGAGAATAGCAGCCCCTGTCTATATTATAGAGAATAGCAGCGCCTGTCTCTCTCATAGAGAATAGCAAGCCCCTGTCTATATTATAGAGAATAGCAGCCCCTATCTATATTATAGAGAATACCAGCCCCTGTCTATTTTATAGAGAATAACAGCTCCTGTCTCTCTCATAGAGAATAGCAAGCCCCCGTCTATATTGTAGAGAATAGCAAGCCCCTGTCTATGTTATAGAGAATAGCAACCCCTGTCTATATTATAGAGAATAACAGCTCCTGTCTCTCTCATAGAGAATAGCAAGCCCCCGTCTATATTATAGAGAATAGCAAGCCCCTGTCTATGTTGTAGAGAATAGCAGCCCCTGTCTATGTCATAGAGAATAGCAGCCCCTGTCTATATCATAGAGAACAGCAAGCCACTGTCGATATTAGAGAATAGCAGCCCCTGTCTATATTATAGAGAATAGCAAGCCCCTGCCTATATTATAGAGAATAGCAGCCCCTGTCTATATTGTAGAGAATAGCAGCCCCTGTCTCACTCATAGAGAATAGCAGCCCTGTCTATATTATAGAGAATAGCAGCCCCTGTCTATCGTCTAGAGAATAACAGCCCCTGTCTATATCATAGAGAATAACAGCCCCATCTGTATCATAAAGAATAACAGCCCCTGTCTATATCATAGAAAATAGCAAGCCCCTGTCTATATCATAGAGAATAGCAGCCCCTGTCTATATTATAGAGAATAGTAGCCCTTGTCTATATCGTAGAGAACAGCAGCCCCTGTCTATATCATAGAGAATAGCAGCCCCTGTCTATATTATAGAGAATAGCAAGCCCCTGTCTATCCTATATAGAATAACAGCCCCTGTCTATATTATGGAGAATAGCAAGCCCCTGTCTATATTATAGAGAATAGCAGCCCCTGTCCATGTTATCGAGAATAGCAGCCCCTGTCTATATTATAGAGAATAGCAGACCCAGTCTCTCTCATAGAGAATAGCAAGCCCCTGTCTATATTATAGAGAATACCAGCCCCTGTCTCTCTCATAGAGAATAGCAAGCCCCTGTCTATATCATAGAGAATAGCAAGCCACTGTCGATATTATAGAGAATAGCAGCCTCTGTCTATGTCATAGATAATGGAAACCCCTGTCTATATTATAGAGAATAGCAGCCCCTGTCTATATTATAGAGAATAGCAAGCCCCTGTCTATATTATAGAGAATAACAGCCCCATCTATATCATAGAGAATAGCAAGCCCCTGTCTATATTATAGAGAATAGCAGCCCCTGTCTATATTGTAGAGAATAACAGCTCCTGTCTCTCTCATAGAGAATAGCAAGCCCCCGTCTATCTTATAGAGAATAGCAAGCCCCTGTCTATGTTGTAGAGAATAGCAGCCCCTGTCTATGTCATAGAGAATAGCAGCCCCTGTCTATATCATAGAGAATAGCAAGCCACTGTCGATATTATGGAGAAAGCAGCCCCTGTCTATATTATAGAGAATAGCAAGCCCCTGTCTATATTATAGAGAATAGCAGCCTCTGTCTATGTCATAGATAATAGCAGCCCCTGTCTATATGATAGAGAATAGCAGCCCCTGTCTATATTATAGTGAATAGCCAGCCCCTGTCTATATTATAGAGAATAACAGCCCCATCTATATCATAGAGAATAGCAAGCCCCTGTCTATATTATAGAGAATAGCAGCCCCTGTCTATATTGTAGAGAATAGCAGCCCCTGTCTATATTGTAGAGAATAGCAGCCCCTGTCTCTCTCATAGAGAATAGCAAGCCCCTGTCTATATTATCGAGAATAGCAAGCCCCCGTCTATATTATAGAGAATAGCAGCCCCTGTCTATATTGTAGAGAAGAGCAGTTCTTGTCCAAATTATAGAGAATAATAATTCATGTGTATAGTGTAGAGAATCGCAGCCTAGGTCTGTATTCTTGAGGATAGCAATCCCTGAATATATTGTAGTAAATAGCAGCCTTTTTGAACATTGTAGGGAACAGCAGTCCGAATGTCTGTTATCGAGAGGAGCAGTTCCTGCCTATCTTACAGAGAATAACAGCCCCAGGCTGTGTTATGGAGGATAGCATTCTCTATCTCAGTTATAGAGAACAGCAACCCCTGTGTATACTAAAGAGAACAGCAGTCCCTGTGAAAATTACGTACAATAGCAGTGCCAGTGAATATTATACAGACTAGCAGCCCCTGTCTATATTGTAGAAAATGGAAGTCCTTGTGTATATTTTAGAAAATAGCAGCCCCTGTGTATATTGCAGAGAATGGCAACCCCTGTGTATATTATCTAGAATTTTTGTTTATCTTATAGACAATAGCAGCACCTGTGAATATGATAGGGAAAGCAAGTTAGAACGTAGAACATAGAACAGTACAGCACAGAACAGGCCCTTCAGCCCACGATGTTGTGCCGACCAATGATCCTCATGTATGCACCCTCAAATTTCTGTGACCAGATGCATGTCCAGCAGTCACTTAAATGTCCCCAATGACCTTGCTTCCACAAGTGCTGCTGGCAACGCATTCCATGCTCTCACAACTCTCTGTGTAAAGAACCCGCCTCTGACATCTCCTCTATGCTTTCCTCCAACCAACTTAAAACTATGACCCCTCGTGTGTGTATATTGTAGGGAACAGCCACCCATGTATATATTGTAAAGAATACCATTACGGAAGTAGATTATGGAGAGTAGCAGCTACTGTGTATATGGAGGGGAAGAACAGGTCTGTGTGCATGCTGGGCAGAAAGGGAGCCCCTAGTGTATTTCAGTGTTGGAGACATTAAGAACGCAGTGAGTTAATTACCTAGAGGAATTTGGGAAAAAAAACATAGCAAAGAGACGGATGTTGTTTTGGGATTTTGGTTTGGTGTTAGACTGTGGAACATAGCCATATAGGGGCAGTCTGTAAATGGCATTCCCTTGTGGTGTTGAGCTGGCTGAGGGGCACAGCTGGAGGCTGCATTGATCTACGTTGCAAAACGATGTGAAGGAAACAAGAGGGACAGAACCAGAATGAGAAAAAGAAGGACATTACAAAATCTATTAGTGTGAGGGGTATGGAATATATCAGAGTGTCACAGAGTGGGGTACATCAGAGAGTAACAGCATGGGGTATATTAGCGTGCCACAGTGAGTGGTATATCAGTGTGTAACAGTGAGGGGTGTGGGGTATATCAGTGTGTTACAGTGAGGGGTGTGGGGCATATCAGTGTGTTGCAGTGAGGGGTGTGGGGTGAATCAGTGCGTTACAGTGAGGGGTGTGGGATATATCAGTGTGTGACAGCGAGGGGTATGGGGTATATCGGTGTGTTACAGCGAGGGGTGCGGGGTATATCAGTGTGTTACAGTGAGGGGTGTGGTGTATATCAGTGTGTTACAGTGAGGGGTGTGGGGTATATCGGTGTGTTACAGTGAGGGGTGCGGGGTATATCGGTGTGTTACAGTGAGGGCTGTGGGGTGTATCGGTGTGTTGCAGTGAGGGGTGTGGGATATATCAGTGTGTTACAGTGAGGGGTGCGGGGTGTATCGGTGTGTTACAGTGAGGGGTGCGGGGTATATCGGTGTGTTACAGTGAGGGGTGCGGGGTGTATCGGTGTGTTACAGTGAGGGGTGTGGGGTATATCGGTGTGTTACAGTGAGGGGTTTGGGGTATATCGGTGTGTTACAGTGAGGGGTGCGGGGTATATCGGTGTGTAACAGTGAAGGGTGTGGGGTATATCGGTGTGTTACAGTGAGGGGTGCGGTGTATATCGGTGTGTTACAGTAAGGGCTGTGGGGTGTATCGGTGTGTTACAGTGAGGGGTGTGGGATATATCAGTGTGTTACAGTGAAGGGTGTGGGGTATATCGGTGTGTTACAGTGAGGGGTGCGGGGTGTATCGGTGTGTTACAGTGAGGGGTGTGGGGTATATCGGTGTGTTACAGTGAGGGGTGTGGGGTATATCAGTGTGTTACAGTGAGGGGTGTGGGGTATATCGGTGTGTTACACTGAGGAGTGTGGGGTGTATCGCTGTGTTACAGTGAGGGGTGTGGGGTGTATCGGTGTGTTACAGTGAGGGGTTTGGGGTATATCGGTGTGTTACAGTGAGGGGTGCGGGGTATATCGGTGTGTAACAGTGAAGGGTGTGGGGTATATCGGTGTGTTACAGTGAGGGGTGCGGTGTATATCGGTGTGTTACAGTAAGGGCTGTGGGGTGTATCGGTGTGTTACAGTGAGGGGTGTGGGATATATCAGTGTGTTACAGTGAAGGGTGTGGGGTATATCGGTGTGTTACAGTGAGGGGTGCGGGGTGTATCGGTGTGTTACAGTGAGGGGTGTGGGGTATATCGGTGTGTTACAGTGAGGGGTGTGGGGTATATCAGTGTGTTACAGTGAGGGGTGTGGGGTATATCGGTGTGTTACACTGAGGAGTGTGGGGTGTATCGCTGTGTTACAGTGAGGGGTGTGGGGTGTATCGGTGTGTAACAGTGAGGGGTGCGGGGTATATCGGTGTGTTACAGTGAGGGGTGCGGGGTGTATCGGTGTGTTACAGTGAGGGGTGCGGGGTGTATCGGTGTGTTACAGTGAGGGGTGCAGGGTATATCGGTGTGTAACAGTGAGGGGTGCGGGTTATATCGGTGTGTTACAGTGAGGGGTGCGGGGTGTATCGGTGTGTTACAGTGAGGGGTGCGGGTTATATCGGTGTGTTACAGTGAGGGGTGCGGGGTGTATCGGTGTGTTACAGTGAGGGGTGCGGGTTATATCGGTGTGTTACAGTGAGGGGTGCGGGGTATATCGGTGTGTTACAGTGAGGGGTGTGGCGTATATCGGTGTGTTACAGTGAGGGGTGCGGGGTATATCAGTGTGTTACAGTGATGGGCGCGGTGTATATCAGTGTGTTACAGTGAGGGGTGTGGGGTATATCAGTGTATGACAGCGAGGAGTATGGGGTATATCGGTGTGTTACAGTGACGGGTGTGGGGTATATTAGTGTGTTACAGTGAGGGGTGTGGGGCATATCGGTGTGTTACAGTGAGGGGTGTGGGGTATATTAGTGTGTTACAGTGAAGGGTGCGGGGTATCCCTGTTTGACAGTGAGGGGTGTGGGGTGTATCCGTGTGTTACAGTGAGGGGTGTGGGGTATATCGGTGTGTTACAATGAGGGGTGTGGGGTATATCGGTGTGTTACAGTGAGGGTTGCGGGGTATATCGGTGTGTTACAGTGAGGGGTGTAGGGTATATTGGTGTGTTACAGTGAGGGGTGTGGGGTGTATCGGTGTGTTACAGTGAGGGGTGTGGGGTATATTGGTGTGTTACAGTGAGTGGTGTGGGGTGTATTGGTGTGTTACAGTGAGGGGTGTGTATCAGTGTGTCACAGTGAGGGGTGTGGGGTGTATCGGTGTGTACAGTGACGGGTGTGGGGTATATCGGTGTGTTACAGTGAGGTGTGTGGGGTATATCGGTGTGTTACAGTGAGGGGTGTGGGGCATATCGGTGTGTTACAGTGGGGGGTGTGGGGTATATCGGTGTGTTACAGTGAGGGGTGTGGGGTATATCGCTGTGTTACAGTGAGGGGTGTAGGGTATATCGGTGTGTAACAGTGAGGGGTGTGGGGTATATTGGTGTGTTACAGTGAGGTGTGTGGGGTATATCGGTGTGTTACAGTGAGGGGTGTGGGGTATATCGGTGTGTTACAGTGAGGGGTGTTGGGTGTATCGGTGTGTTACAGTGAGAGGTGTGGGGTATATCGCTGTGTTACAGTGAGGGGTGTGGGGTATATCGGTGTGTTACAGTAAGGGGTGCGGGGTATATCGGTGTGTTACAGTGAGGGGTGCGGGGTGTATCGGTGTGTTACAGTGAGGGGTGTGGGGTATATCGGTGTGTTTCAGTGAGGAGTATGGGGTATATCGGTGTGTTACAGTGAGGGGTGTGGGGTATATCGGTGTGTTACAGTGAGGGGTGCGGGGTGTATCGGTGTGTAACAGTGAGGGGTGTGGGGTGCATCGGTGTGTTACAGTGAGTGGTGTGGGGTATATCAGTGTGTTACAGTGAGGGGTGTGGGGTATATCGGTGTGTTACAGTGAGTGGTGTGGGGTATATCGCTGTGTTACAGTGAGTGGTGTGGGGTGTACCGGTGTGTTACAGTGAGGGGTGTGGGGTGTATCGGTGTGTTACAGTGAGGGGTACGGGGTATATCGGTGTGTTTCAGTGAGGGGTATGGGGTATATCGGTGTGTGACAGTGAGGGGTGTGTGGTATATCGGTGTGTTACAGTTTGGGGTGTGTGGTATATCGGTGTGTCACACTGAGGGGTGTGGGATATATCGGTGTGTTACAGTGAGGGGTGTGGGGTATATCGGTGTGTTACAGTGAGGGGTGCGGGGTGTATCGGTGTGTTACAGTGAGGGGTGTGGGGTGCATTGGTGTGTTACAGTGAGTGGTGTGAGGTATATCGCTCTGTTACAGTGATGGGTGTTGGGTATATCGGTGTGTTACAGTGAGGGGTGTGGGGTATATCGCTGTGTCACAGTGAGAGGTGTGGGGTGTATCGGTGTGTTACAGTGAGGGGTGTGGGGTGTATCGGTGTGTTACAGTGAGGGGTACGGGGTATATCGTTGTGTTTCAGTGAGGGGTATGGGGTATATCGGTGTGTGACAGTGAGGGGTGTGGGGTATATCGGTGTGTTACAGAGAGGGGTGTGTGGTATATCGGTGTGTCACAGTGAGGGGTGTGGGGTATATCGGTGTGTTACAGTGAGGGGTATTTCAGTGTGTTACAGTGAGGGGTGTGGGGTATATCGGTGTGTTACAGTGAGGGGTGTGGGGTGTATCGGTGTGTTACAGTGAGGGGTGTGGGGTATATCGGTGTGTTACAGTGAGGGGTGTGTGGTATATCGGTGTGTCACAGTGAGGGGTGTGGGGTATATCGGTGTGTTACAGTGAGGGGTATACCAGTGTGTTACAGTGAGGGGTGCGGGGTATATCGGTGTGTTACAGTGAGGGGTGTGGGGTATATCGGTGTTTTACAGTGAGGGGTGTGGGGTATATCGGTGTGTTACAGTGAGGGGTACGGGGTATATCGTTGTGTTTCAGTGAGGGGTATGGGGTATATCGGTGTGTTACAGTGAGGGGTGCGGGGTATATCGGTGTGTTACAGTGAGGGGTGTGGGGTATATCGGTGTGTGACATTGAGGGGTGTGGGGTATATCAGTGTGTTACAGTGAGGGGTGCGGGGTATATCGGTGTGTTTCAGTGAGGGGTGCGGGGTGTATCGATGTGTTACAGTGAGGGGTGTGGGGTGCATCGGTGTGTTACAGTGAGTGGTGTGGGGTATATCGCTGTGTTACAGTGAGGGGTGTGGGGTATATCGGTGTGTTACAATGAGTGGTGTGGGGTATATCGCTGTGTTACAGTGAGGGGTGTGGGGTATATCGGTGTGTTACAGTGAGAGGTGTGGGGTATATCGGTGTGTTCCAGTGAGTGGTGTGGGGTGTATCGGTGTGTTACAGTGAGGGGTGTGGGGTGTATCGGTGTGTTACAGTGAGGGGTACGGGGTTAATCGGTGTGTTTCAGTGAGGGGTATGGGGTATATCGGTGTGTGACAGTGAGGGGTGTGGGGTATATCGGTGTGTTACAGTGAGGGGTGTGGGGTGTATCGATGTGTTACAGTGAGGGGTGTGGGGTATATCGGTGTGTTACAGTGAGGGGTGTGGGGTATATCGGTGTGTGACAGTGAGGGGTATGGAGTATATCAGTGTGTTACAGTGAGGGGTGTGGGGTGTATCGGTGTGTTACAGTGAGGGGTATGGGGTATATCGGTGTGTGACAGTGAGTGGTGTGGGGTATATCGGTGTGTGACAGTGAGGGGTGTGGGGTGTATCGGTGTGTTACAGTGAGGGGTGTGGGGTATATCGGTGTGTTACAGTGAGGGGTGTGGGGTATATCGGTGTGTGACAGTGAGGGGTGTGGGGTATATCGGTGTGTTACAGTGAGGGGTGTGGGGTATATCGGTGTGTTACAGTGAGGCGTGTGGGGTATATCGGTGTGTTTCAGTGAGGGGTGTGGGGTGTATCGGTGTGTTACAGTGAGGGGTGTGGGGTATATCGGTGTGTGACAGTGAGGGGTATGGGGTATATCGGTGTGTTACAGTGAGGGGTGTGGGGTATATCGGTGTGTTACAGTGAGGGGTGTGGGGTATATCGGTGTGTTTCAGTGAGGGGTATGGGGTCTTTCGGTGTGTTACAGTGAGGGGTGTGGGGTATATCGGTGTGTTTCAGTGAGGGGTGTGGGGTGTATCGGTGTGTTACAGTGAGGGGTGTGGGGTATATCGGTGTGTTTCAGTGAGGGGTGTGGGGTATATCGGTGTGTGACATTGAGGGGTGTGGGGTATATCGGTGTGTAACAGTGAGTGGTGTGGGGTATATCGGTGTGTTACAGTGAGGGGTGTGGGGTGTATCGGTGTGTTACAGTGAGGGGTGTGGGGTGTATCAGTGTGTGACAGTGAGGGGTGTGGGGTATATCGGTGTGTTACAGTGAGGGGTGTGGGGTGTATCGGTGTGTTACAGTGAGGGGTGTGGGGTGTATCAGTGTGTGACAGTGAGGGGTGTGAAAATGCTCTGATTTCTGTATGAATATGATTGATCTGTTTTGTGTGCCGAATTCCCCAATCCCAACTGTCTCTGATCATGAACTTTCTGATGAAGTGGTTCATGCCAGTACAGCGAGAATGTTGAAAAGGCATTTCGATGGGACATTTCGATGGGTATATGAATTGGAAAGGTTTGGAGTGATAGGAGCCTGGAGCATGCAAGTGGGGCCAGTCCAATTTGGGATCTTGGTCATCATGGACTGGTTGGACTGAAGGGTGTGTTTCTGTGTTCTCTGTCTCAATGACTCTGCGACCCTGTATAAAAGAATCTATCTGCTAAAATAAAAGAATAAAAAATAACAAACTATCTATGTGGCTCCACTTTAAAAATATTAGATGATCCCTCCTTAACCACTGTCTGGGGCAGAGAGTTCTGGAGTTCTGAATACAATCCTCAGAGAGACAAAGAATTCGCCTTAATTCTGATTTAAAGCATGGCCCTTCATTTCCAAACAGTATCCCCCTTTTTATTGACTGACCCACAAGTGGAAATGCCTTCAGTCCACCATGTCAACTCCATTCCAGATCATCAATCAAATCACCTCTCACTCTGCTAAACTCCAGCGGAAAAACAGAAACTGCTGAAAAAGCTCAGCAGGTCTGGCAGAACTCTGAATGTCAGAGTTAATGTTTTGGGTCCGCTGACCCTTCCTCAGGTCCTCAGACCCAAAATACTAACTCTGATCGCTCTCCACAGATACTGCCAGACCTGCTGATCTCTCCTAGCAATTTTTGTTTTTATTTCTGATTTACAGTATCTACAGTTCTCTTGGTTTTTATCCAGTGAAAACAAACCCAGTCTGTCCATGAAACAACCCTGTCACTGCAGTAATCAATCCAGTAAACCTCTTCTGAACCACTTCTAATACGTTCACGTGCTTCCTTAAATAAGTTGACCAAAACTACACATGACAACACCTCCCTGCATAACTGAAACACAACATCCTTCACTTTCAGAGAGAGTAGGAACTGCAGATGCTGGAGAATCTGGGATAACAAGGTGTGGAGCTGGATGAACACAGCAGGCCAAGCAGCATCAGAGGACCACAAAAGCTGATGTTTCGGGTCTGGACCCTTCATCAGAAATGGGGGAGAGGAAGGGGGTTCTGAAATAAATAGGGAGAGAGGGGGAGGCAGATAGAAGATGGATAGAGGAGAAGATAGATGGCGAGGAGACAGACAGGTCAAAGAGGCAGGGATGGTGGTAGGGAGGGGTTAGGTCAGTCCAGAGAGGACAGACAGGTCAAGGACGCGGGATGAGGTTGCTAGGTAAGAGATGGGAGTGGGGCTTGAGGTGGGAGGAGGGGATGGGTGAGAGGAAGAACAGGTTAGACAGGTGTGGATGGGCTGGGCTGGTTTTGGGATGCAGTGGGGGGAGGGGAGATTTTGAAGCTGGTGAAGTCCACATTGATACCATTGGGCTGCAGGGTTCCCAAGCGGAATATGAGTTGCTGTTCCTTCACTTTCTGTTCAAGCCATTTTGGAATAAAGGACAACATTCCATGAGCCCTCTTTATTTACATGTCGCCCCTGCAAAGTCAGCTTCTGTGACCCCTGCACTGAACATCTAGATTCGCCTGTACCTCGGAATTCTGCAGTCATTCTTCATTTAGGTAATGATGTGAAGGTGCTGGTGTTGGAGTCGGGTGGACTCTTGTCAGAAGGCACACACCACCAGGTTATATTCCAACAGGACTGTTTGAAAGCGTCTTCGCCTGACGAAGGAGCAGTGCTATGAAAGCTTGTAATTTCAAATAAACCTGTTGGACAATAACCCAATGCAAATTCTGACTTTCCCTATTTCAGTAAGACTTTGATTTTTTTAAATTTTTCTTGCTAAAATAAATAATTTCACATTTTTCCAGACTATACTCAACTTGGGATTTCTCAGATTATAGGGGAAGTGATGACAAAGTGATATCATCGTTAGACTATTAATCCAGAGACACTGAGAAGCTTCAAATCCAATGTTCTGGGGAACCAGGGTTCAAATCTCACTGCGGCAGATTGAATTATTTATTCAATTTTATTGAATTTGAATTCAATAAAAAATGATCTGAAATTAAGAGTCTCATGATGACCATGATTCCAGTGTCTATTGTTGGAAAAACCCATCTGGTTCACTGATGTCCTTTAGGGAAGGATATGCCATCCTCACCTGCTCTGGCCTACATGTGACTCCAGACCCACAGCAATGTGATTGACTCTTAACTGCCCTCTGGGCAATTAGGGATGGGCAATAAATGCTGCCTGGTCAGCAACGCCCTTATCCTGTGAATGAAATAAAAAAACTGCATCTGCCAGACTATTGTCAACTCATTTCACTTCTCTATATCCGTCTACACCCTTAGTATATCCGCTTCACATTATACTTTCCTAGGTGTCTTTGTGTTGCCTGCAAATTTAGTTACCATGCCTTCAATCCCCTCACCTAAGTAACTACAAGTATTGAATGGTAGAGCAGGTTTTGAGGGCTGAATGGCCTCTGGCTGCCCATTACTCACATAGGCATTGAGTGTTTGAAAACCAAGCTGTTAACCGAGACCAGACGGTCTCTCCAGACGGGCAAATGATCACAGATAAGGAGCACTTGTCAACGTTTCCAAACACTGTACTGAAGTTTTTACCTGTTTGCATAATCGTTGAATCAACAGCACATGGACAACCACATATTATCTCCGCGGGGTCATTTTTTTATCTTTGGATGAAGGGATAATGTTATATTCTGTTCCACATTTGGCATTCCTTTAAAATGCAGAGCATGGCAGCATTTCTAAAGATGTTTCAAAGATAGTAGGAATTGCAGATGTTAGAGAATCTGAGATAACAAGGTTTGGAGCTGCATGAGCACAGCAGGCCAAGCAGCATCAGAGAATCAGGAAAGTTGACGTTTCGGGCCTAGACTACACCTTGTTATCTCAGCATTTCTACAGATGTATTCATGACGTTATCACTGTATTGCAGCATGTAACCGGAGTGTATAAAGACTTCAAATTCCATCGTAACCTATGCCACCTGAAGCAAGATGCCCTAGTGAAAGTGTGTTAGTCTTTGCTCAGACACAGAAGTGCTTAGGAATGGTTAGTGAGCTGTAGTAAATATCTGTTAGATACTTCAATACCACATTCTCCATATCCTAGACCATCAGCTTACGAAGGATAATACAAATGAACATTGCTACATGAAGTCAAGATGTTCTGCAGCAAGCAAAACTCACATCACTATTCCTGGGTTTCAGGTGGGCTATGTTCAGATATTGTTACTTACCCTCAGTGTCACCAGACCAGAGACGAACACCCTTACATTTGGATTTGAAGCTTCTCAGTGTCTGAGATGCTGGATTGTGTTAATGCTGAGCCCGTGGAAACACTGCCTGTAGACTGTGAACTCGTGTGTTCTTCCTCATAATGGTGTTCTGTCAGTGCAGGAGTACCACTCCATCTGTGTACATGCACACAGATCAATTACCCATCCCAGACTGGGAAGCAGGGAGAAACGCCAAACAATTAGTCAACACAGCTTCCTAAACTCAGATTATGAGGTGGTTGTGACATTGTGGGCGTTGCTGTGCCTATCCCTAATCCCACGTAAGAATCAACCACATTGCTGTGGGTCTGGAGTCACATATAGACCAGACCAGGTAAGGATGGCAGTTTCCTTCCCGAAAGTGCATTAGTGAATCAGATGTGAATATAGGAGGAATAGTTAGTAAGTTTGCAGATGGAGCCATCTGGAGGTGTTAGTGGACAGTGAAGAAGGTTATCTCAGAGTACCATGGTACCTTGATCAGAAGGGCCAATGGGTTGTGGAGTAGCAGATGGAGTTTAATTTAGGTAAATGTGAGGTGCTGCATTTTGGAAAGGCAAACCAGGGCAGGACTTATACACTTAATGGTAATGTTCTGGGGTGTGTCAATGAACAAAAAGGCCTTGGGTTGCAGACTGATCGTTTCTTGAGAGCGGATTCGCAGGTAGACAGGGCGGTGAAGAAGGCGTGAGGTACACTTGCCTTTATTGGTCAGTACATTGAGTGTAGGAGTTGGGAGGTCATGTTGTAGTTGGTCAGGAAATTGGTTCAGCCAGTTTTGGAATACTACATCCAATTCTGGTCATAGATAATGGGAACTGCAGATGCTGGAGAATTCGAGATAACAAAGTGTGGAGCTGGATGAACACAGCAGGCCAAGCAGCATCAGAGGGGCACAAAAGCTGACGTTTTGGGCCTAGACCCTTCATCAGAAAAGTTCAATCCTGGTCTCCCTGCTATCAAAAAGATCTTAAACTTGAAAGGGTGCAGAAAAACTGCTGCCGGGGTTAGAGGGTTTGAGCTACAGGGAGAGGCTGAATAGGCTGGGACTATTTTCTCTGGAGCATCAGAGGCTGAGGGGTGACCTTATAGAAGTTTATAAAATCATGAGGGCCATGGTAAGGCGAATAGTCAAGCTTTTTTTTCTGGACAGGAGAGAATGAATACTTGAGGTTTAAGGTGAGAGGGGAGAGATATAAAAGGGACCTCAGGGGCAATATTTTCACAGAGGGTGGTGCTTGGATGGAATGAGCTGCCAGAGGAAGCAGTGGAGGCTGGTACAATTACAACATTTAAAAGGCATCTGGATGGGTATTTGAATAGGAAGGTTTTAGCAGGATATGGGCCAAATGCTGGCAAATGGGACTAGATCATTTAGGTAATCTGGTCAGCATGGACTGAAGGGTCTGTTCCCGTGCTGTGAGAAAAATATGAGTAGTTAGGGTCTGGAAGGCATTGCTTGGAAATATGATGGAGGCAGGTTGATGGAAATGTTGTGTAGGGATATGGGAAAAGGCACATGATTGTCATTGGGGATTAGAAGTGGTGAATATTGTGTGCAGTTCTGGTCGCCCCATTACAGGAAGGATGTGGAAGCATTGGAAAAGGTGCAGAGGAGATTTACCAGGATGTTGCCTGGTCTGGAGCGCAGGCCCTGTGAAGAAAGGCTGAGGAACTTGGGTCTGTTCTCATTGGAGAGAAGGAGGCTAAGAGGGGATTTATTAGAGACATACAAGATGGTCAGAGGATTGGATAGGTTGGACAGTGAGAGTCTTTTTCCGAGGATGATGACTTCAGCTTGTACAAGGGAGCATAGCTACAAATTGAGGGGTGATAGATTTAAGACAGATGTCAGAGGCAGGTTCTTTACTCAGAGAGTGGTAAGGGTGTGGAATGCCCTGCCTGCCAATGTAGTTAACTCAGCCACATTAGGGGCATTTAAACAGTCCTTGGATAAGCATATGGGTAATGATGGGATAGTGTAGGGGGAGGGGCTTAGATTAGTTCACAGGTCGGCGCAACATTGAGGGCCGAAGGGCCTGTTCTGCGCTGTATTGTTCTATGTTCTATGTTCCCAATATTCGATTGGCCTCCTTCGGTGCTGTAATAATTCTGAGAATGCCAGTGAGCTGCAATTGCAGTTTCCATCATCACCTTTGATCGGCCCATTGCCTGTTGTCTGTATGGTTAAGCCTGTCAGACAGTCTGTGGTTGCCTGGTGAGGACAGACAGTTCATCCATTCATTGGCTCTCTGTGGTCTGCCAGAGAAGTCAATCCCCATCACTTGGCCATGACCTCCTGCTGTAAAACTGTTTAGAGGCTTCGGTCACCTCTGCCCCCAGTTCGACCAGCAGCTGGGATGTGATGAAATGTTTGCGTCTAATTCCCTTTCTGATGAGGTGACTCACGCAGCCGACAGACTCTGAAACTCCTGGGTTTTTTCTCAGTGAGATTTTCAGGAGAACTGATTCCAAATTTGGGATTCCATCGAAGTGGAACCGACTGAGTCAGACGAATGAGAGGTGACCCTGTAGAAACATACGTGATTCTCAGGAGCCATGACAGGGGAGATGTGCAGAGGGTGCTTCTCCTTGTGGGAGAGTCGAGGACCACAGGGCATCATCTCAGAGTAAGGGGTCATCTATTTAACACAGATGTGAGGAGGAATTTCTTCTCTCAGAGGGGAATGAATCTGTGGAATTCCTTACTGCAGCAGGCTGTTCAGGCTGAGCTATTTAGTCTATTCATGGCTGAGATAGTTATATTTTGAGTCAGTAAAGAAATCAAACATTATGACGAAGCCAATGGAAGTCAGAGAAGCCGTTAATGTCACTGAATGAATAAGCCACAATGCTAAAGTCATGTTATATGGACATGAGTTTAAATCCTGCCACAGCAGATGTTGAGATTTAAATTCTGTAAAATCTGATATTAAGAACTGTTGATTATCCTGGAGTGCCATCTGGGTCACGAATGCCCGTCAAGCAGGGAAATACACGGTCCTGACCGGGTCCCAACACCAGACCCACAGGAATGTGTGTGACTCTCAACTACCCTCTGAACTGGCGAGGATAGCACTCTGCATCTCAGGCAGTGAATGACAGCCCTGTTAGCAACATCCCAATCCCACACACAAGACGTTCAAAATCAAGTTCCCAACAGTTTCTGAGCACGACAAACCATCAATGCTGAAGTGAGAGCCCTACAAATCATGAGACGAATTTGACACCGTCCTGTCAAAGAGTTGGTAATGAGGGAGTGCCGCACTGTCGGAGGGTCAGTGCTAAGGGTGTGCTGCACTGTCGGAAGGTCAGTACTGAGGGAGTGCCGCACTGTCGGAGGGTCAGTTCTGAGGGAGTGCTGCTCTGTCAGAGGGTCAGGACTGAGGGAGTGCTGTACTGTCAGAGGGTCAGTGCTGAGGGAGCACTGCACTGTTGGAGGGTCAGTGCTGAGGAAGTGCCGCACTGTCGGAGGGTCAGTGCTAAGGGTGTGCTGCACTGTCGGAAGGTCAGTACTGAGGGAGTGCCGCACTGTCGGAGGGTCAGTACTGAGGGAGTGCTGCTCTGTCAGAGGGTCAGGACTGAGGGAGTGCTGTACTGTCAGAGGGTCAGTGCTGAGGGAGCACTGCACTGTTGGAGGGTCAGTGCTGAGGAAGTGCCGCACTGTCGGAGGGTCAGTGCTGAGGGAGTGCCGCACTGTCGGAGGGTCAGTGCTGAGGGAGCACTGCACTGTTGGAGGGTCAGTACTGAGGGAGTCCCGCACTGTTGGAGGATCAGTGCTGAGGGAATGCTGCACTGTCAGAGGGTCAGTGCTGAGGGAGTGCCGCACTGTTGGAGGGTCAGTGCTGATGGAATGCTGTACTGTCAGAGGGTCAGTGCTGAGGGAGTGCCGCACTGTCGGAGGGTCAGTGCTGAGGGAGTGCCGCACTGTCGGAGGGTCAGTGCTGAGGGAGTGCCGCACTGTCGGAAGGTCAGTGCTGAGGGAGCACTGCACTGTTGCAGGGTCAGTGCTGAGGAAGTGCCGCACTGTTGGAGGGTCAGTGCTGAGGGAGTGCCGCACTGTCGGAGGGTCAGTGCTGAGGGAGTGCCGCACTGTCGGAAGGTCAGTGCTGAGGGAGCACTGCACTGTTGGAGGGTCAGTGCTGAGGAAGTGCCGCACTGTCGGAGAGTCAGTGCTGCATTGTCGGAAGGTCAGTACTGAGGGAGTCCCGCACTGTCGGACGGTCAGTACTGAGGGAGTGCCGCACTGTCGGACAGTCAGTGCTGAGGGAGTGCCGCACTGTCAGAGGATCAGTGCTGAGGGAGTGCCGCACTGTTGGAGGGTCAGTGCTGAGGGAGTGCCGCACTGTCAGAGGATCAGTGCTGAGGGAGTGCCACACTGTCGGAGGGTCAGTGCTGTGGGAGCGCCGCACTGTCGGAAGGTCAGTGCTGAGGAAGTGCCGCACTGTCGGAGGGTCAGTACTGAGGGAGTGCTGCACTGTCGGAGGGTCAGTGCTGAGGGAGTGCCACACTGTCGGAGGGTCAGTGCTGAGGGAGTGCCGCACTGTTGGAGGGTCAATACTGAGGGAGTGCCGCACTGTCGGAGGGTCAGTACTGAGGGAGTGCCGCACTGTCAGAGGATCAGTGCTGAGGGAGTGCCGCACTGTTGGAGGGTCAGTGCTGAGGGAGTGCCGCACTGTCAGAGGATCAGTGCTGAGGGAGTGCCGCACTGTCGGAGGGTCAGTACTGAGGGAGTGCCGCACTGTCGGACAGTCAGTGCTGAGGGAGTGCCGCACTGTCAGAGGATCAGTGCTGAGGGAGTGCCACACTGTCGGAGGGTCAGTACTGACAGTGAGCTGCAGTGTCGGAGGGTCACTGCTGAGGGAGTGCCGCACTGTCGGAGGGTCAATACTGAGGGAGTTTCACACTGTTGGAGGGTCAGTGCTGAGGGAGTTTCACACTGTCGGAGGGTCAGTACTGAGGGAGTGCCGCACCTGCGGAGGGTCAGTACTGATGGAGAGCTGCACTGTCGGAGGGTCAGTACCGAGGGAGCGCCGCACTGTCAGAGGGTCAGTACTGAGGGAGTGCCGCACTGTCAGAGGGTCAGTACTGAGGGAGTGCCGCACTGTCGGAGGGTCAGTGCTGAGGGAGTGCCGCACTGTCAGAGGGTCAGTACTGAGGGAGTGCCGCACTGTCGGAGGGTCAGTACTGAGGGAGTGCCGCACTGTCGGAGGGTCAGTACTGAGGGAGTGCCGCACTGTGAGAGGGTCAGTACTGAGGGAGTGCCGCACTGTCGGTGGGTCAGTGCTGAGGGAGTGCCGCACTGTGAGAAGGTCAGTACTGAGGGAGTGCCGCACTGTGAGAAGGTCAGTACTGAGGGAGTGCCGCACTGTGAGAAGGTCAGTACTGAGGGAGTGCCGCACTACCTTCCTCATTGCCAACTGAAGTTACACATAACCTGAGGAGAATCCTGAACTGGGACTTCCAAATTCTTTGAACGTCAGGTTTCCAAATGCCTTCTCTGGTTTGAAAACAGTCTCAGCCTTTCGTCTTCTCACAAAAGTGCCCAACTTCACAACTTCCCACGTTGTATTCAACCTGCCACCTCTTTGCCCACTCATCTCGCATTCCAAATCCTTCTGTAGCCTCCCCGCTTCCTCAACACTCCCTGTCCCCCACCTGTCTTTGAGTGAGATCTAGCCTTTGCTTTACCCGAGCCTAGTTGCCTCTTGAGAAGGTGTGGGTGAGCTGCCTTCTTGAACCGCTACAGCCCATGTGCCCTGAGGGAGGGAATTCCTGGATTTTGACCCAGTGAAAATGAAGAAATAGTGATATATTTGAAAATCAGAATATTGAGTGGCTTGGAGGTGAGACTGCAGAATACAACAGCAGTGATATACTCCTGATGTTGATTACGGCTCTGGTCAGTTTGCAGTTGGAACAGTGCGAGCCGTTTTGGGTCCTGTATCTGTGGATGGATGTGCTGACGTTGGAGGAGCTCCTGAAAATGTTTTCAAGAATGATCCTAAGGAGGAGGGACTTGACATTTGAGGAATGGTTTAGGATGCTGGGGCTGTTCTTGATGGAGTTTGGAAAGAGGGGGGTATGTAATTGAATCTTCACACACACACACACACACACACACACACACACACACACACACACATACAGAAACACACATACGCTCACACATTCACACTCAGACACACACTCACACTCACACAAACACACACTCACACTCATACAAACATGCACACGCACACATACTCACATAAGACCATAAGACATAGGAGTGGAAGTAAGGCCATTTGGCCCATCAAGTCCACTCCGCCATTTAAATCATGGCTGATGGGCATTTCAACTCTACTTCCCTGCACTCTCCCCGTAGCCCTCGATTCCTTGTGAGATCAAGAATTTGTCGATCTCTGCCTTGAAGGCATCCAACGTCCCAGCCTCCACTGCACTCTGTGGCAATGAATTCCACAAGCCCACCACTCTCTGGCTGAAGAAATGTCGTCTCATTTCAGTTTTAAATTTACCCCCTCTATTTTTAAGGCTGTGCCCACGAACCTAGAATTATAAGATTGCCTGCTGATGAACATTAAACTATTAAGAATCATTTTAAAAATCCATTTGTGTCACGACAGTCCTTTGAGGGGGGCGTCTGGACAGATTGGGACTGTACTCGCTGGAATTTAGAAGAATATGGTAGGCTCTCATCGAAACACGCATCGTTCTGAAGAGAATAGATATGATAGAAGCAGGAAGGTTGTTTCCACTGATGAGTGAAACTAGAACTAGGGGCATAGCCTCAAAATGAGAAGGAGCAGATTGAGGACTGAGCTGAGGAGGAACTTCTTCACCCAAAGGGTTGTGAATCTGTGGGATTCCCTGCCCAGTGAAACAACTGAGGCTGCCTTATTCAATGTTTTTAAGGTAAAGATAGAGAGATTTTTAAATAGTAACGGATTAAAGCATAATGTAGAGTAGGCAGGTAAGTGGGTCTGAGTTCATAAAAAGACCAGCCATGATGTTATTGAATGGTGAAGCAGGCTCAATGGGCCGAATGGCCTACTCCTGCTCCTCGTTCTTATGTTTGTATGTTCTTACCCGTTCTGTCCTGCATGTGACTCCAGACCAACAGCAATTAAGGATAGGCCATAAATATGTTGAACAGCCATTGAAGAAGTAAAAAATAGATATGTGCTCAGGCAGAAGGGCACAAGCTCATGATCTCCATTAGCAATGCCAGTATTGGATGTTGGTCAGGAGCAGGGATCCTTGTTGATATTCCCCTGTCCCAGTTCCCTGGTTATTCCTGTCAATTGTCTCCCTCTCACTGAGCTAGGGACAATCTCAGGCTCAATGGTTTGGACTTTGTGGAGACCTGCCAGTGTGACTGGGAAAGGGCTTGTGCCTCCAGACCTGGCTCACTGCTGGGCATCGTCCAATAAGCGGGTCAATAAAACCGCTCAGCATCAAGCCAAAACTAAAAAGAAAACTAATTTTACTTTCTGCATGAGTGGAACCATCAAAAGAAGAGACACTGATCGAAAGTTCTAGAATACAACTAATGGTGAGCCATGCATTATTGAAGATAAATTGAATGCAAGCAGACCATTAAAAGTTGGCTTGTGATAAATCATTGAGGGGACGGACAGGAACTGGGAGCAAAACACGAACAGATTTACTCTGATCGGGTGCTGGGTTCAGAGAGAAAACATCTCTGCACTGCAGTAAGGTAAGATCCTGTCATGTCCCGGCAATTTACATCAAACAGGAGATCGAAGATAATAAGGAGAGAGCAAAGTTTATTTCAGCTCCTTGTGTAAATTTCCTTCAAGTGATAGAGGAAGCATTCATTTCCACAGCCGGGGGAGGATTCACAAGGGCAGGGCAGGTTCCAGATGAGAGAGAATGCACCTATGAAGGCAATTGAGACAGAGGGAGCAAGAGGGGAGAGAGTGGATGTGACAGAGAGTGAGAGAGAGAGAGACAAAGCAAGAGAGTGTGTGTGTGTGCGTGCGTGTGTGTGTGTGTGTGTGTGTGTGTGTGTGTGTGTGTGTGTGTGTGTGTGTGTGTGTGTGAGAGAGAGAATGAGAGAGGGCAAAAGTGAGAGAGAAAGAGAGAGAGGGAGAAAGCAAGAGAGGGGGAGAGAGAGAGAGCAAAATAGTCTGTGTGGGACCCGTACCCCAGTGACAGTCACTGTGTGTGAGACAGTACCCCAGTGAGAGTCAGTGTGTGTGGGACTGTACCCCAGTGACAGTCACTGTGTGTGAGACAGTACCCCAGTGAGAGTCAGTGTGTGTGGGACTGTACCCCAGTGAGAGTCAGTGTGTGTGGGATTGTACCCCAGTGAGAGTCACTGTGTGTGAGACTGTACCCCAGTGAGAGTCAGTGTGTGTGGGACTGTACCCCAGTGAGAGTCAGTGTGTGTGGGAGTGTACCCCAGTGAGAGTCAGTGTGTGTGGGAGTGTATCCCAGTGAGAGTCAGTGTGTGTGGGATTGTACCCCAGTGAGAGTCACTGTGTGTGAGACTGTACCCCAGTGAGAGTCAGTGTGTGTGGGACTGTACCCCAGTGAGAGTCAGTGTGTGTGGGAGTGTATCCCAGTGAGAGTCAGTGTGTGTGGGACTGTACCCCAGTGAGAGTCAGTGTGTGTGGGAGTGTACCCCAATGAGAGTCAGTGTGTGTGGGAGTGTACCCCAGTGAGAGTCAGTGTGTGTGGGACTGTACCCCAGTGAGACTCAGTGTGTGTGGGACTGTATCCCAGTGAGAGTCAGTGTGTGTGAGACTGTACCCCAGTGAGAGTCAGTGTGTGTGGGACTGTACCCCAGTGAGACTCAGTGTGTGTGGGACTGTACCCCAGTGAGAGTCAGTGTGTGTGGGACTGTACCCCAGTGAGAGTCAGTGTGTGTGGGACTGTATCCCAGTGAGAGTCAGTATGTGTGGGACTGTACCCCAGTGAGAGTCTGTGTGTGTGGGACTGTACCCCAGTGACAGTCAGTATGTGTAGGACTGTACCCCAGTGAGAGTCAGTATGTGTGGGACTGTACCCCAGTGAGTGTCAGTGTGTGTGGGAGTGTACCCCAGTGAGAGTCAGTGTGTGTGGGACTGTACCCCAGTGAGAGTCAGTGTGTGTGGGACTGTACCCAGTGAGAGTAAGTGTGTGTGGGACTGTACCCCAGTGAGAGTCAGTGTGTGTGGGACTGTACCCCAGTGAGAGTCAGTGTGTGTGGGAGTGTACCCCAGTGAGAGTCAGTATGTGTGGGACTGTACCCCAGTGAGTGTCAGTGTGTATGGGAGTGTACCCCAGTGAGAGTCAGTGTGTGTGGGACTGTACCCCAGTGAGAGTCAGTGTGTGTGGGACTGTACCCAGTGAGAGTCAGTGTGTGTGGGACTGTACCCCAGTGAGAGTCAGTGTGTGTGGGACTGTACCCCAGTGAGAGTCAGTGTGTGTGGGAGTGTATCCCAGTGAGAGTCAGTGTGTGTGGGAGTGTACCCCAGTGAGAGTCAGTGTGTGTTAGACTGTACCCCAGTGAGAGTCAGTATGTGTGGGACTGTACCCCAGTGAGAGTCAGTGTGTGTGGGACTCTACCCCAGTGAGAGTCAGTGTGTGTTGGACTGTATCCCAGTGAGAGTCAGTATGTGTGGGAGTGTACCCCAGTGAGAGTCAGTGTGTGTGGGACTGTATCCCAGTGAGAGTCAGTGTGTGTTGGACTGTACCCCAGTGAGAGTCAGTATGTGTGGGACTGTACCCCAGTGAGTGTCAGTGTGTGTGGGAGTGTACCCCAGTGAGAGTCAGTGTGTGTGGGAGTGTACCCCAGTGAGAGTCAGTGTGTGTGGGACTGTACCCAGTGAGAGTCAGTGTGTGTGGGACTGTACCCCAGTGAGAGTCAGTGTGTGTGGGACTGTACCCCAGTGAGAGTCAGTGTGTTTGGGACTGTACCCCAGTGAGAGTCAGTGTGTGTGGGACTGTACCCCAGTGAGAGTCAGTGTGTTTGGGACTGTACCCCAGTGAGAGTCAGTGTGTGTGGGAGTGTACCCCAGTGAGAGTCAGTGTGTGTGGGAGTGTACTCCAGTGAGAGTCAGTGTGTGTGGGACTGTACCCAGTGAGAGTCAGTGTGTGTGGGAGTGTACCCCAGTGAGAGTCAGTGTGTGTGGGACTGTACCACAGAGAGAGTCAGTATGTGTGGGACTATACCCAGTGAGAGTCAGTGTGTGTGGGACTGTACCCCAGTGAGAGTCAGTGTGTGTGGGAGTGTACCCCAGTGAGAGTCAGTGTGTGTGGGACTGTACCCAGTGAGAGTCAGTGTGTGTGAGAGTGTACCCCAGTGAGAGTCAGTGTGTGTGAGAGTGTACCCCAGTGAGAGTCAGTGTGTGTGGGACTGTACCCAGTGAGAGTCAGTATGTGTGGGACTGTACCCAGTGAGAATCAGTGTATGTGGGACTGTACCCCAGTGAGAGTCAGTGTGTGTGGGACTGTACCCCAGTGAGAATCAGTGTATGTGGGACTGTACCCCAGTGAGAGTCAGTGTGTGTGGGACTGTACCCCAGTGAGAGTCAGTGTGTGTGGGACTGTACCCCAGTGAGAGTCAGTGTGTGTGGGACTGTGCCCCAGTGAGAGTCAGTGTGTGTGGGAATGTACCCAGTGAGAGTCAGTGTGTGTGGGACTGTACCCCAGTGAGAGTCAGTGTGTGTGGGACTGTACCCCAGTGAGAGTCAGTGTGTGTTGGACTGTACCCCAGTGAGAGTCAGTGTGTGTGGGAGTGTACCCCAGTGAGAGTCAGTGTGTGTGGGACTGTGCCCCAGTGAGAGTCAGTGTGTGTTGGACTGTACCCCAGTGAGAGTCAGTGTGTGTGGGACTGTGCCCCAGTGAGAGTCAGTGTGTGTTGGACTGTGCCCCAGTGAGAGTCAGTGTGTGTGGGACTGTACCCCAGTGAGAGTCAGTGTGTGTGGGACTGTACCCCAGTGAGAGTCAGTGTGTGTTGGACTGTACCCCAGTGAGAGTCAGTGTGTGTGGGAGTGTACCCCAGTGAGAGTCAGTGTGTGTGGGAGTGTACCCCAGTGAGAGTCAGTGTGTGTGAGAGTGTACCCCAGTGAGAGTCAGTGTGTGTGGGACTGCACCCAGTGAGAGTCAGTATGTGTGGGACTGTACCCAGTGAGAATCAGTGTATGTGGGACTGTGCCCCAGTGAGAGTCAGTGTGTGTGGGACTGTATCCCAGTGAGAGTCAGTGTGTGTGGGAGTGTACCCCAGTGAGAGTCAGTGTGTGTTGGACTGTACCCCAGTGAGAGTCAGTGTGTGTTGGACTGTATCCCAGTGAGAGTCAGTATGTGTGGGACTGTGCCCCAGTGAGTGTCAGTGTGTGTGGGTCTGTACCCCAGTGAGAGTCAGTGTGTGTGGGACTGTACCCCAGTGAGAGTCAGTGTGTGTTGGACTGTACCCCAGTGAGAGTTAGTGTGTGTGGGACTGTACCCCAGTGAGAGTCAGTGTGTGTGGGACTGTACCCCAGTGAGAGTCAGTATGTGTGGGACTGTGCCCCAGTGAGTGTCAGTGTTTGTGGGACTGTACCCCAGTGAGAGTCAGTGTGTGTGGGACTGTACCCCAGTGAGAGTCAGTGTGTGTGGGATTGTACCCCAGTGAGAGTCAGTGTGTGTGGGACTGTACCCCAGTGAGAGTCACTGTGTGTGGGAGTGTACCCCAGTGAGAGTTGGGGATTAATTACATGTCTCGTGACTTCCCCTGTCAGACAGCTTTTCTGGAACGAAATGTTGGCAAACCAGTGGGAAGGATCTTTGAGAAACGCCCTTCCTGCCTCGTTCTGAGGGTGTGGTGTCACTACAAGTCTGGTCTGGGCTCGGTTGGCACATTTTCTGTACAGAAGGTGAAAATGTTGTCTGTGTTTCTGACTTGTCGCGCTCCAGTATTCCTGACGGAAGCTTCTCCCTCCTTGTTTTACTTAAATCAGCTTTGGGCTGAGATGGTC
Organism: Stegostoma tigrinum; assembly: GCF_030684315.1. Taxonomy (NCBI): domain Eukaryota; kingdom Metazoa; phylum Chordata; class Chondrichthyes; order Orectolobiformes; family Stegostomatidae; genus Stegostoma; species Stegostoma tigrinum. Next base: position 104,895,292 of record NC_081360.1, read on the forward strand.
AGGAGCTCTGGTTGCGTTTGACATTGGATCTCTGGCCTCATCTTCTGGGTATGGAGATTAGTATCCGAGCCACGCTATGATCCCCGAGCCTGTTGTAGAGAAGGAAGTATTGATGGCTTCTTGTGAACTCTCCGTCCACGATCTCATGTGCAACCTGAATCAATAATCTCCTCAAAATGGCACTTAATCTGTCATCATCATCCATGCCACATTCTCTCAGTGTACAGTACAATCCCTGAACTGATCGCCAATAGGACTGAAATGAGGAGAAATTGCTTCTCTCAGAGTGTTGTGAGTCTTTCATGCTCCTTCCCATGGAGGCCTGTGGGGCCAGTGTCCTTGTGTATATTTATGCCTGAGATAAACAGATCCTTGATCAGATGGGGAATCGAAGGTTTTCGGGAAAGGGCAGGAAGGTGGATATGAGGAATGTTGGATCAGCCATGGTCCCATTGAATGGTGGAAGCAGGCTGGAGGGCTGAATGGCCCCTTGTTCCTATCCTGTGGTTGCTACCGATTAGATAGATAGCCTGAAGACAGACTCTGTGGGATACAAGGAATCATCAGCAGCTGCACTTCACATGTTTGAGATGGTCCAACACCACCTTGAGTCCATCTCTGCTGTTCCTGTGAACAAACAGAGTTCAGTGGGAGGTATCAGACGACCTGCCAACAGGAATGAGAAACACACTGAATGAAGCTGCAAAACAAGGCTGTCAATTGGGAGAGAGAGAGAGAGGCAAGATATTGCCATTGACCAGAGGGCTGAGCTGGGTCCACGCTGTGACTGTAAGACCAGGACAGATGGAGGCTGGACTGGAATAAGTGGTTGACCATCTGATCAGTTCATCACCTCAAACCATCTTGTCAGGAATGTGACAGTAAACTCACCACACAGTCAGCTGCTTTCGGACACAGCAGCCGCCGGAAACATGATAGAAGTCAGACTGTTCCATCTGAGTCACAGCATGTTCCCCAACTCTGGCCAACACCAGCACAGTCCGTACTATCCACAAGATGCAGTGCAGGAACATTCAGCTGTATGCAGAACCCAAGGCAGTGCCCAATGAGAAGCAAAGTTCACCAGGATCCCTTCATTTCCAAGCTGCGCCAATCCTGACTTTAAAAAGTGGTCACCGTCCCTCATTCATTGTTGCTTGTAAATCCAACAATTCCTTCAAAGGACAGAATAGTGACACACTGTCTCTCACTATGGTACAGTCCCACACACACTGACTCTCACTGGGGTACACTCCCACACACACTGACTCTCACTGGGGTACAGTCCCGCACACACTGACTCTCACTGGGGTACAGCCCCACACACACTGACTCTCACTGGGGTACAGTCCCACACACACTGACTCTCACTGGGGTACAGTCCCACACACACTGACTCTTACTGGGGTACACTCCCACACACACTGACTCTCACTGGGGTACACTCCCACACACACTGTCTCTCACTGGGGTACAGTCCCACACACACTGACTCTCACTGGGGTACACTCCCACACACACTGACTCTCACTGGGGTACAGTCCCACACACACTGACTCTCACTGGGGTACACTCCCACACACACTGACTCTCACTGGGGTACACTCCCACACACACTGACTCTCACTGGAGTACAGTCCCACACACACTGACTCTCACTGGGGTACACTCCCACACACACTGTCTCTCACTGGGGTACACTCCCACACACACTGACTCTCACTGGGGTACAGTCCCACACACACTGACTCTCACTGGGATACACTCCCACACACACTGACTCTCATTGGGGTACAGTCCCACACACACCGACTCTCACTGGGGTACAGTCCCACACACACTGACTCTCACTGGGGTACACTCCCACACACACTGACACTCACTGGGGTACAGTCCCACACACACTGACTCTCACTGGGGTACAGTCCCACACACACTGACTCTCACTGGGGTACACTCCCACACACACTGACACTCACTGGGATACACTCCCACACACACTGACTCTCACTGGGGTACAGTCCCACACACACTGACTCTCACTGGGATACACTCCCACACACACTGACTCTCACTGGGGTACAGTCCCACACACACTGACTCTCACTGGGATACACTCCCACACACACTGACACTCACTGGGGTACAGTCCCACACACACTGACTCTCACTGGGGTACAGTCCCACACAAACTGACTCTCACTGGAGTACACTCCCACATACACTGACTCTCACTGGGGTACAGTCCCACACACACTGACACTCACTGGGGTACAGTCCCACACACACTGACTCTCACTGGGGTACACTCACACACACACTGACTCTCACTGGGATACATTCCCACACACACTGACTCTCACTGGGGTACAGTCCCACACACACTGACTCTCACTGGGATACACTCCCACACACACTGACACTCACTGGGGTACAGTCCCACACAAACTGACTCTCACTGGAGTACACTCCCACATACACTGACTCTCACTGGGGTACACTCACACACACACTGACTCTCACTGGGATACATTCCCACACACACTGACTGTCACAGGATGAACAGGCATCGATGACCAAATTTGAGAATGATAAAAATGGAAAGTGATGAATATGAAGTTGATGTGCCTGTTTTGTCCTGGTTAACACAGAGTTTTGAACGTGAACCTTAATTTCATGATATAACACCTTCCAGTGACGTGTGCTCTTCTGTTCTGCCCCAGGGGATTAGCAGGAGTTATAGCTGCGGTAAAAAAGTCAAAATAAAACTTGTTGGCTGTATTTCAGGAAAGCACTTTGATTGTTTATAATATGTATAAGTGATGGTTATTTCCTGGAGGGAATTTTCAGTCCCAGAATATAAGCTTGGCATCCAGTCACCAATCACTTTGTGCCAGTGAGCAGTTGGTGATTGGTGTATCTATATGTTCCAGCACACACAACTACAACAGTGACAGGCCTGATCCACAGGCTCCACGTGTCACAGGAATCCTGTAAAAACAACCTCAGGGCCTACTTGTAGGAGGGTCAGTGCTGAGGGAGTGCCGCACTGTCGGAGGGTCAGTACTGAGGGAGTGCCACACTGTCGGAGGGTCAGTACTGAGGGAGTGCCGCACTGTCAGAGGGTCAGTACTGAGGGAGTGCCACACTGTCGGAGGGTCAGTGCTGAGGGAGTGCCGCACTGTTGGAGGGTCAGTGCTGAGGGAGTGCCGCACTGTCAGAGGGTCAGTGCTGAGGGAGTGCTGCTCTGTCGGAGGGTCAGTACTGAGGGAGTGCCGCACTATCAGAGGGTCAGTGCTGAGGGAGTGCTGCTCTGTCGGAGGGTCAGTGCTGAGGGAGTGCCGCACTATCAGAGGGTCAGTGCTGAGGGAGTGCCGTACTGTCGGAGGGTAAGTACTGAGGGAGTGCCGCACTGTCGGAGGGTAAGTACTGAGGGAGTGCCGCACTGTCGGAGGGTCAGTACTGAGCGAGTGCCGCACTGTCGGAGGGTCAGTACTGAGGGAGTGCCGCACTGTCGGAGGGTCAGTGCTGAGGGAGTGCCGCACTGTTGGAGGGTCAGTACTGAGGGAGTGCTGCACTGTCGGAGGGTCAGTACTGAGGGAGTGCCGCACTGTCAGAGGGTCAGTACTGAGGGAGTGCCACACTGTCGGAGGGTCAGTGCTGAGGGAGTGCCGCACTGTTGGAGGGTCAGTGCTGAGGGAGTGCCGCACTATCAGAGGGTCAGTGCTGAGGGAGTGCCGTACTGTCGGAGGGTAAGTACTGAGGGAGTGCCGCACTGTCGGAGGGTAAGTACTGAGGGAGTGCCGCACTGTCGGAGGGTCAGTACTGAGCGAGTGCCGCACTGTCGGAGGGTCAGTACTGAGGGAGTGCCGCACTGTCGGAGGGTCAGTGCTGAGGGAGTGCCGCACTGTCAGAGGGTCAGTACTGAGGGAGTGCCGTACTGTCGGAGGGTAAGTACTGAGGGAGTGCCGCACTGTCGGAGGGTCAGTACTGAGGGAGTGCCGCACTGTCGGAGGGTCAGTGCTGAGGGAGTGCCGCACTGTCGGAGGGTCAGTGCTGAGGGAGTGCCGCACTGTCCGAGGGTCAGTACTGAGGGAGTGCCGCACTGTCGGAGGGTCAGTGCTGAGGGAGTGCCGCACTGTTGGAGGGTCAGTCCTGAGGGAGTGCCGCACTGTCGGAGAGTCAGTGCTGAGGGAGTGCCACGCTGTCGGAGGGTCAGTGCTGAGGGAGTGCCGCACTGTCGGAGGGTCAGTACTGAGGGAGTGCCGCACTGTCGGAGGGTCAATGCTGAGGGACTGTCGCACTGTCGGAGGGTCAGTACTGAGGGAGTGCCGCACTGTCGGAGGGTCAGTACTGAGGGAGTGCCGCACTGTTGGAGGGTCAGTGCTGAGGGAGTGCCACACTGTCGGAGGGTCAGTACTGAGGGAGCGCCGCTCTATCGGAGGGTCAGTACTGAAGGAGTGCGGCACTGTCGGAGGGTCAATGCTGAGGGACTGTCGCACTGTCGGAGGGTCAGTACTGAGGGAGTGCCGCACTGTCAGAGAGTCAGTGCTGAGGGAGTGCCGCACTGTTGGAGGGTCAGTGCTGAGGGAGTGCCGCACTGTCGGAGGGTCAGTGCTGAGGGAGTGCCGCACTGTCGGAGGGTCAGTGCTGAGGGAGTGCGGCACTGTCGGAGGGTCAATGCTGAGGGAGTGCCGCACTGTCGGAGGGTCAGTGCTGAGGGAGTGCTGCACTGTCGGAGGGTCAGTACTGAGGGAGTGCCGCACTGTAGGAGGGTCAGTGCTGAGGGAGTGTCGCACTGTCAGAGGGTCAGTGCTGAGGGACTGCCGCACTGTTGGAGGGTCAATGCTGAGGGAGCGCCGCTCTATCGGAGGGTCAGTACTGAAGGAGTGCGGCACTGTCGGAGGGTCAATGCTGAGGGACTGTCGCACTGTTGGAGGGTCAGTACTGAGGGAGTGCCGCACTGTCAGAGGGTCAGTGCTGAGGGAGTGCCACACTGTCGGAGGGTTACTACTGAGGGAGCGCCGCTCTATCGGAGGGTCAGTACTGAAGGAGTGCGGCACTGTCGGAGGGTCAATGCTGAGGGACTGTCGCACTGTCGGAGGGTCAGTACTGAGGGAGTGCCGCACTGTCAGAGAGTCAGTGCTGAGGCAGTGCCGCACTGTTGGAGGGTCAGTGCTGAGGGAGAAGCGCACTGTCGGAGGGTCAGTGCTGAGGGAGTGCTGCCCTGTTGGAGGGTCAGTACTGAGGGAGTGCCGCACTGTCGGAGAGTCAGTGCTGAGGGAGTGCCGCACTGTCAGAGGGTCAGTACTGAGGGAGTGCTGCACTGTCGGAGGGTCAGTACTGAGGGAGCGCCGCACTGTCGGAGGGTCAGTGCTGAGGGAGTGCCGCACTGTTGGAGGGTCAGTGCTGAGGGAGTGCCGCACTGTCGGAGGGTCAGTGCTGAGGGATAGCACTGGGGGCATTTGAGAGGCGGTTCATTGGGATTGATTCTTGTGATGAGAGGTTTGTCTCACAAGGAGAGATTGAGCAGTTTAGGCCTGTGCTCTGAGGAATTTAGAAGAATGTAAGGGGAGCTAAATGAGACTTACAAAAGTTGCTGAAGAGTTTCGTCTTCTGGGCCAATCTGGAGCAGGGGCCATGGTTTTAGGCAACGGGTAAAACTGAGATGAGCAGACATTACCTCTCTCAAACCCTCTTGAACCTGTGGAATTCACTCCCCCAGAGTGCGGTGGATGCCGGCCTATTGAGTAAATGCAAGGAAGAGATGAATAGATTTTAACAAATAACGATTTGAAGGGTTATGGTGAGTGGCCAGGAAAGTGGGTTTCAGACCAGAATAAGATCAGCCATGATCCTATAAAATGGTGGAGCCAGCCTGAGGGGCTAAATGGACTCCTCTTGCTCGTAGCTGTAATCACGGCCACATTCCACCTTGTGTGGTATCAAGGAGTCCCAGCAAAATTGAAATCATTAGGAATCGGGGAATATCTGTCCACTGGTTGGTATCATACCTGACACATAGGAAGATGGTTGTGTCTGTGGGAGGTCAGTCATCTCAGCTCCTGGACATCTCTGCAGGAGTTCCTCGGGGTAGTGGGTCCTAGACTCTCCCGAAGGGGAAGCAATCTCTCCACATCTCAATAAAGACTGAAAGAATTGTGGGATGCTCTAAATCAGAAACCAAAACAGAAATTGCTGGAAAAGCACAGTAGGTCTGACAGCATCTTTGGAGAGAAATCAATGTTCATGTTTCGGGTCTGGTGACCCTTCCTCAGAACTGATCCTTCTTCTCCACATCTCCTCTGTTAAGCTCCCTAAGAATCTTGCATGTTTAAACTCTACTAGGTAAACTCTCACCCACTGATAACGCACCCTCTCTACAAATACAGACATATAAAAAAACGTGGGTGTCATCGGTGGAGTGAAAAACTGGGATAACACTTTAGCGATCTCTGGCCAGAGGGTTTGCTGAGCTGATCTTTTTGTTGGTTAGAATGCTGTTTCATCATCTTCTCCAGTTACTTCCACTTGTTTGTAAAAGGTACAGGGTGATCGCTTCACACACTTATAAATGTCTCTGACTTACCAATTAAACATCACAGCTTACAACAAACGATGAGGGAGGCTCTCTTCAGGGCTTGAACAGCTCGTTGCTGCAGATCCTCAACAGGCTTGATGGCTTCTGCCTGAACATATAAACACCCAAAATGTTACTTGCCCTGGATTCAATCTCATCATCATTGCCAGGAAGAAAATCTTTGTCACTGATAACTAGTCACTAATTCACAGACCAACCAGCATCTTGTTGCTGGCCAAATCTCCATTTGTACACAGCCTCCTGTTCCAGCTGGTCTGTAACTAGGCCACCCTCTACTGCTTGAACTAGCAGCTGTGGAAACAGCACTTACAATGAGGACCTTGCTTTTACAATGTGTCCAATCCTTCAGCAATCCTTGGTTTTAAAACCAGCCCTCTCCCACATTCTGGAACACAATCAAAATTACAGGAAAGTCCAAAGATATGCCTTTACAACAGAGGAGATCTCCCTTGTACCCTGTCCCAAACAACATTACAATAGCAGAATAGCAGCTCGACTGCTGTTTTGTGGGATCTTTCCGTGCTCAAACGCAACTGCCTTGTTTGTTGCATTACACCAGTAACTACATTCCAGAAAATTGACTGTAATGTTCTGTGGATATCCTGAGGTCATAGAAGGTGCTACATGAATGTAATTTCCTTCCGTTTATGAAAAGAAGGAAGCTGTGTTATTTCGAGAATAATATTTATGGTGCAGCTGAATTTCCTGTGCAGAGTTTCAATGTAACTACCAGAAACATTCAGAATTAGCAGCTCGATGAAGGATTTACTCTTGTCCCTGGGAGCTGAACCTTCACACTTAGCCCAGCGTGTTTCATGGATTTCAGAATAACCTTGGTGCAGTTTGAGCCTGCTTGTTTTGACCAGTTTGGCATTTGTTTTGTGAAACATTGAGAGCTGAAACCAAAGGCCCGCCACATTTCTTTATAAGCCTACACCTTGCCACACCTTGCCTTGTGAGAAATATTCTGTACATCTGTTTCTCTGACCAAAGTGGGTAACCACACATTTTTACACTGAAAGGGAGTTTGTCACTAGTTAGGTAGCCACCTGGAACTCTTCTTTAGTTAGTTTGAACTTGTAGTAGTTATTGAGGAACTAAGGCATTTACTGAGCGTTCCGCACTGCGAAGTGAGCTGGATTTTCAGCTCTATTAGTGCTCTCAGTGGAATCAAGGGTTATGGGGATAAGGCAGGAACAGGATACTGATTGTGGATGATCAGCCATGATCATAATGAATGGTGGTGCTGGCTCGAAGGGCCGAATGGCCTACTCCTGCACCTATTGTCTGTTGTCTATTTTCTCTCTGACCCAGTTTCGGGATGTACGTCGGAGGTGCTTGTGGATGAAGAGTTTTTATTCATTCACAGGACATGTGTTTCTCTGGCAGGGCCCAGCATTTATGGCCTTTCACTAATTGCGCCTTGAGAAGGTGGTGACGACCTGTCTTCTTGAGCCGATGCAGTCCATGTGCTGTAGGTAGACCCAAAATTCCCTTTGAGGGAGAATTGGGAATATCGGAACAGGAGATATCCATTCATCCCATCGAACCTACCCCACCATTTAATACAATCATGACTCTTTGAGTATTTCAAGCTTTTTACTCACCCCTTCCCATAACCCTGTACCCCACTGGAAATCAGAAATTGATCATCTCTGTCTTAAACAATTCAAAGACTGAACTTCCACAGCCTCTGAGGAAGAGAATTCCAATGATTCTCAGCCTTACTGGCTGCCTGGCAGAAGGCAGAGAGTGAGGATAAAGGGGTCCTTTTCAGGATGGCAGTCAGTGACTAGTGGTGTTCTACAGGGGTCAGTTTTGGGACAAAGAACTATTCACGTTAAACATTAATGATCAGTGAGGGAATTGTTGCTAAGTTTGCAGATGATAAAAGAGATTGGTAGAGGGACAGGTAGTGTTGAGGAAGTGGGGTTGCTGCAGAAGGACTGGAACAGGAGGCTGGGAGAGTGGGCAGTGTAGTGGCAGATGGAATACCATGTGGGAAAGTGCAAGGTTATGCACTTTGGTTGGAAGAATAGAGGCATAGACTATATTCTAGCCAGGGAACAGCTTCAGAAATTTAAAGCACAGAGGGACTTGGGAGTCGGAGTTTAGCATTCTGTTAAGGTTAACATGCAGGTTCAGTTAGGAAGGCAAATGCAATGTTGGCATTCATTTTGCTTTACTTTGCTTCAGTATTCACCAGTGAGAGGGACCTTGACATTAGTGAGGACAGCATGTGACAGGCAGATATGCTCGAACAGGTTGGTGTTAGGAAAGAGGATGTGCTAGAAATTTTGAAAATCATGATAGATAAGTCCCCTGGGCCAAACGGGATATACCCAAGGAAAGAGATTGCTGCCCTTTGGCGATGCTCTTTGCATCCTCACTGTCCACTGGAGTAGTACCAGATGATCAGAGGGTGGCAAATGTCATTCCCTTGTTCAAGAAAGGGAGTAGGGATAGTCCTGGGAATTACTGACCTTATTACAGTCTTAGTCTCAGAATTACAGTCGTAATTCTTAGAGAGGGTTCTGAGAGATAGTACGTACGATTATTTGGGAAAGCACAGTTTGATGAGAAATAGTCAGCATGGCTTTATGAGGGGTAGGCCATGCCCCACAAACCTTACTGAATTCCTTAAGGATGTGACAAAACACATTGAATCAAGCCCAGGTCCCTGCAGCGCTAACGACTGAGCCACCGTGCCACCCGAATAATGATCCCAGGGATGAAGGGCTTGTCATGTGAGGAGCGGTTGAGGACTCTGGGTCTGCTCTCACCAGAATTTAAAAAGATGTGGGTGATCGCAATGAATGCACAGAATGCAGAGAGGCCTGGATAGAGTGGACATGGAGAAAATGCTTCTACTAGTGGCAGAGACTATGACCTGATGCAGTTCTTTGGTCTGAAGGGA